>NW_023618465.1:0-64522 GCF_015220745.1 Sebastes umbrosus | reverse complement strand
ACTACTACTACTACAACTACTACTACTACTAGTACTACTACTACTACTACTACTACTACTACTACTACTACTTCTACTACTACTACTAGTACTACTACTACTACAGGTACTACTACTACTAGTACTACTACTACTAGTACTACTACTACTACAGGTACTACTACTACTACTACAGGTACTACTACTACTAGTACTACTACTACTAGTACTACTACTACTGGTACTACTGGTACTACTACTGACTGGTCCATCAGTGAGTCAGCGGACCAATCAGAGTGATTGATTACCTTTCAGATCTGTACCTGAACCAATCAGTGCCTTACCTGGAGGAGCCACCTGACCCGCTGATCTTCTACCGCGACTGGATCGGTCCAAACAAGCCCTGCATCATCCGCAACGCCTGCAGCCATTGGCCGGCCCTTTCCAGGTGGACGCCGGAGTACCTGAGGTGAGGAAGCCCCGCCCCCACCCACACACACCTCCTTTCTTCTGTGGTGTCAGGAAGTGAGCTCAGATCCTGTTGGGTCTCTAAACTCTGGTGTACGGTCTGAGACCTGCTCTATATATAAAGCGTCTTGAGATAACTTCTGTTGTGATTTGACGCTATACAAAAATAAATTGATTTGATTTGATTTGATTTGATCAGCTTCCTGTTTGTCGTCTGCAGGGAGAAGGTGGGGTCAAAGGTCATCAGCGTGGCGGTGACTCCTAACGGCTTCGCCGACGCCGTCAACGGCGATCGCTTCGTGATGCCGGAGGAGAGACGCATGAGCTTTTCTTCTGTGCTGGACGTCATCGAGGGGAAGGTGAGAGTAGTACTGAGTAGTACTGAGTAGTACTCAGTAGTACTGAGTAGTATTGTACACATGTAGTAGTAGTAATGTGTGTGTGTGTGTGTCAGGTGCATCAGCGCGGCGTGCTCTACGTCCAGAAGCAGTGTTCTAACCTGCTGGAGGAGCTGCCGGAGCTCACAGATGACCTGGAGCCTCACGTCTCCTGGATGAGCGCCGCCCTCGGTGAGTTCACGCTACTGAGCGCGCTCATGCACCTCGACTGGCCATGTGGTACAGCCCCTCCCACACCAGCGCCCTCGTGTAGTTAAACAGGCTACAGACGAGTTGTAGTTTTATCCAGATGGTGACGTCTCAAACAGTTGGATTTTTGTGCATCATCATCATTTTCATTTTCTCTAATTCATGATTTCTGTATGAACATGTGATGAAGTGCTTCCTGAGTTTTCTCTAATTCATGATTTCTGTATGAACATGTGATGAAGTGCTTCCTGAGTTTTCTCTAATTCATGATTTCTGTATGAACATGTGATGAAGTGCTTCCTGAGTTTTCTCTTCAGGACCTTTCACATAATTTCACTCTTTTTTTCTGCTTTTAGGAAAGTTACCAGATGCTGTGAATTTTTGGCTCGGAGAGGCGAGCGCCGTCACGTCCAGTAAGACCTGAACACAACACACATCAGACAGTGTGTGTTGAGCACGTGTGTGTATATAAAGTGTGCGTGTGTGTGTATTTCAGTGCACAAAGATCACTATGAGAATCTGTACTGTGTGATTTCTGGAGAGAAAAACTTCATCCTGCTGCCGCCCACAGACCGACCCTTCATCCCCTACGGTAACCATAGCAACCACCATGTCTAATCCTACAGTAACCATAGCAACCTCCCTGCATATCCTGTTCAGTAACCATCTACAGTAACCATAGTTACCTCCCTGCATATCCTACAGTAACCATAGTAACCCGTCTCCATCAGGTGTGTATCAGCCGGCTGTTTACCGTCAGCAGGACGACGGTGAGTTTGAGGTCGTCGATCAGAGCGACTCTGACAAGGTGCGTTCAGGTGTCTGTCTGTTAATCTCAGTGCTCTCTGCTCTATTTGAAACACTGACTCTCCCCATCCCCCCCCTCCTCCCCCCTCAGGTCCCGTGGATCCCTCTGGACCCTCTGGACCCGGACCTGGACCGGTACCCGCAGTACCGGAGAGCCCGGCCGCTCCGCTGCAGCGTGAAGGCCGGAGAGATGCTGTACCTGCCGTCCCTGTGGTTCCACCACGTCCAGCAGTCACACGGTTGCATCGCAGGTACAAACACTGACGCACCTGAACGCACCACACGGCTGCATCGCAGGTACAAACACTGACGCACCTGAACGCACCACAGGGCTGCATCGCAGGTACAAACACTGACGCACCTGAACGCACCACACGGCTGCATCGCAGGTACAAACACTGACGCACCTGAACGCACCACAGGGCTGCATCGCAGGTACAAACACTGACGCACCTGAACGCACCACACGGCTGCATCGCAGGTACAAACGCTGACGCACCTGAACGCACCACAGGGCTGCATCGCAGGTACAAACACTGACGCACCTGAACGCACCACACGGCTGCATCGCAGGTACAAACACTGACGCACCTGAACGCACCACACGGCTGCATCGCAGGTACAAACACTGACGCACCTGAACACACCACAGGGCTGCATCGCAGGTACAAACGCTGACGCACCTGAACGCACCACAGGGCTGCATCGCAGGTACAAACGCTGACGCACCTGAACGCACCACAGGGCTGCATCGCAGGTACAAACGCTGACGCACCTGAACGCACCACACGGCTGCATCGCAGGTACAAACGCTGACGCACCTGAACACACCACACGGCTGCATCGCAGGTACAAACACTGACGCACCTGAACACACCACACGGCTGCATCGCAGGTACAAACACTGACGCACTACGGGGTCAGATACATAAAAGTCGTTGACTCACGACTGAACCGGAGTGAACGCTGATTTGGTGTTCTTCTTTATAAACTCCAGTTTTTGTGGGAACTACGACTCATTGACATGGGTTTGGTGTCTGTTGTTCAGGTGTTGACACCTTGTGTTTTTTCTCTGCTGCAGTGAACTTCTGGTACGACATGGAGTACGACATCAAGTACAACTACTTCCAGCTGCTGGAGACGCTGTCTGAGGTCACAGGGTCAACGTGACATCACAGCAGCTGCATGATGACAGTGACATCACAGCAGCTGCATGATGACACTGTGACATCACAGCAGCTGCATGATGACAGCGACGTGAAGCGACTGAACAATAAAGTTTAGTTTAAAACTCAACAGAAGTCTGTTTGATTTCATTAAGATTGAAATATTTCAATTAATATGCTTAATTATGTGCTACGTATAACAGACCGCTGCTACGTATAACAGACCGTTGCTACGTATAACAGACCGCTGCTACGTATAACAGACCGTTGCTACGTATAACAGACCGTTGCTACGTATAACGGACCATTCCTATGTATAACAGACCATTCCTACGTATAACAGACCGTTGCTACGTATAGCAAACCGTTGCTACGTATAACAGACCGTTGCTACGTATAGCAAACCGTTGCTACGTATAACAGACCATTGCTACGTATAACGGACCATTCCTACGTATAACAGACCATTCCTACGTATAACAGACCGTTGCAATGTATAACAGACCGTTGCTATGTATAACAAACCGTTGCTAAGTATAACAGACCGTTGCTACGTATAACGGACCATTTCTACGTATAACGGACCGTTACTACGTATAACAGACCGTTGCTACGTATAACGGACCATTTCTACGTATAACGGACCGTTGCTACGTATAACGGACCGTTGCTACGTATAACAGACCGTTGCTACGTATAACAGACCGTTGCTACGTATAACAGACCATTCCTACGTATAACAGACCATTCCTACGTATAACGGACCGTTGCTATGTATAACAGACCGTTGCTACGTATAGCAGACCGTTGCTACGTATAGCGGACCATTGCTGCGTATAACGGACCGTTGTTACGTATAACGGACCATTCCTACGTATAACAGACCATTCCTACGTATAACAGACCGTTGCTATGTATAACAAACCGTTGCTACGTATAACGGACCATTGCTACGTATAGCAGACCGCTGCTATGTATAACAGACCGTTGCTACGTATAACAGACCGTTGCTACGTATAACGGACCATTCCTACGTATAACAGACCATTCCTACGTATAACAGACCGTTGCTACGTATAGCAAACCATTGCTACGTATAACAGACCATTCCTACGTATAACAGACCGTTGCTATGTATAACAAACCGTTGCTATGTATGACAGACCGTTGCTATGTATAACAAACCGTTGCTACGTATAACGGACCATTGCTACGTATAACGGACCATTGCTACGTATAACGGACCATTGCTACGTACAACAGACCGTTGCTATGTATAACAAACCGTTGCTACGTATAACAGACCGTTGCTACGTATATCAGACCGTTGCTACGTATAACAGACCGCTGCTACGTATAACAGACCGTTGCTACGTATATCAGACCGTTGCTACGTATAACAGACCGTTGCTACGTATAACGGACCGTTCCTACGTATAACAGATTATTCCTACGTATAACAGACCGTTGCTTCGTATAGCAAACCGTTGCTACGTATAACAGACCGTTGCTACGTATAACGGACCATTCCTACGTATAACAGACTGTTGCTATGTATAACAGACCATTGCTATGTATAACAAACCGTTGCTACGTATAACGGACCATTGCTACGTATAGCAGACCGCTGCTACGTATAACAGACCGTTGCTACGTATAACAGACCGTTGCTACGTATAACGGACTATTCCTACGTATAACAGACCATTCCTACGTATAACAGACCGTTGCTACGTATAGCAAACCGTTGCTACGTATAACAGACCATTGCTACGTATAACGGACCATTCCTACGTATAACAGACCATTCCTACGTATAACAGACCGTTGCTATGTATAACAAACCGTTGCTACGTATAACGGACCATTGCTACGTATAACAGACCGTTGCTATGTATAACAGACCGTCGCTACGTATAACAGACCGTTGCTACGTATAGCAAACCGTTACTACGTATAACAGACCGTTGCTACGTATAACGGACCATTTCTACGTATAACGGACCGTTGCTACGTATAACGGACCGTTGCTATGTATAACAGACCGTTGCTACATATAACAGACCGTCGCTACGTATAACAGACCGTTGCTACGTATAACAGACCATTCCTACGTATAACAGACCATTCCTACGTATAACAGACTATTCCTACGTATAACAGACCGTTGCTACGTATAGCAAACCGTTGCTACGTATAACAGACCGTTGCTACGTATAACGGACCATTCCTACGTATAACAGACTGTTGCTATGTATAACAGACCGTTGCTATGTATAACAAACCGTTGCTACGTATAACGGACCATTGCTACGTATAGCAGACCGCTGCTACGTATAACAGACCGTTGCTACGTATAACAGACCGTTGCTACGTATAACGGACCATTCCTACGTATAACAGACCATTCCTACGTATAACAGACCGTTGCTACGTATAGCAAACCGTTGCTACGTATAACAGACCATTGCTACGTATAACAGACCGTTGCTATGTATAACAAACCGTTGCTACGTATAACGGACCATTGCTACGTATAACGGACCATTGCTACGTATAACAGACCGTCGCTACGTATAACAGACCGTCGCTACGTATAACAGACCGTTGCTACGTATAGCAAACCGTTACTACGTATAACAGACCGTTGCTACGTATAACGGACCATTTCTACGTATAACGGACTGTTGCTACGTATAACGGACCGTTGCTATGTATAACAGACCGTTGCTACATATAACAGACCGTCGCTACGTATAACAGACCGTTGCTACGTATAGCAAACCGTTACTACGTATAACAGACCGTTGCTACGTATAACGGACCATTTCTACGTATAACGGACCGTTGCTACGTATAACAGACCGTTGCTACGTATAACGGACCATTCCTACGTATAACAGACCATTCCTACGTATAACAGACCGTTGCTACGTATAGCAAACCGTTGCTACGTATAACAGACCATTGCTACGTATAACGGACCATTCCTACGTATAACAGACCATTCCTACGTATAACAGACCGTTGCAATGTATAACAGACCGTTGCTATGTATAACAAACCGTTGCTAAGTATAACAGACCGTTGCTACGTATAACAGACCGTTGCTACGTATAACAGACCATTCCTACGTATAACAGACCATTCCTACGTATAACGGACCGTTGCTATGTATAACAGACCGTCGCTACGTATAACAGACCGTTGCTACGTATAGCAAACCGTTACTACGTATAACAGACCGTTGCTACGTATAACGGACCATTTCTACGTATAACGGATCGTTACTACGTATAACAGACCGTTGCTACGTATAACGGACCATTTCTACGTATAACGGACCGTTGCTACGTATAACGGACCGTCGCTATGTATAACAGACCGTCGCTACGTATAACAGACCGTCGCTACGTATAACAGACCGTTGCTACGTATAGCAAACCGTTACTACATATAACAGACCGCTGCTACGTATAACGGACCATTTCTACGTATAACGGACCGTTGCTACGTATAACGGACCGTTGCTATGTATAACGGACCGTTGCTACGTATAACAGACCGTTGCTACGTAGAACAGACCGTTGCTACGTATAACAGACCATTCCTACGTGTAACAGACCATTCCTACGTATAACGGACCGTTGCTATGTATAACAGACCGTTGCTACGTATAGCAGACCGTTGCTACGTATAGCGGACCATTGCTGCGTATAACGGACCGTTGTTACGTATAACGGACCATTCCTACGTATAACAGACCATTCCTACGTATAACAGACCGTTGCTATGTATAACAAACCGTTGCTACGTATAACGGACCATTGCTACGTATAGCAGACCGCTGCTATGTATAACAGACCGTTGCTACGTATAACAGACCGTTGCTACGTATAACGGACCATTCCTACGTATAACAGACCATTCCTACGTATAACAGACCGTTGCTACGTATAGCAAACCATTGCTACGTATAACAGACCATTCCTACGTATAACAGACCGTTGCTATGTATAACAGACCGTTGCTATGTATAACAAACCGTTGCTATGTATGACAGACCGTTGCTATGTATAACAAACCGTTGCTACGTATAACGGACCATTGCTACGTATAACGGACCATTGCTACGTATAACGGACCATTGCTACGTACAACAGACCGTTGCTATGTATAACAGACCGTTGCTACGTATAACAGACCGTTGCTACGTATATCAGACCGTTGCTACGTATAACAGACCGCTGCTACGTATAACAGACCGTTGCTACGTATATCAGACCGTTGCTACGTATAACAGACCGCTGCTACGTATAACAGACCGCTGCTACGTATAACAGACCGCTGCTACGTATAACAGACCGTTGCTACGTATAACGGACCGTTCCTACGTATAACAGACTATTCCTACGTATAACAGACCGTTGCTTCGTATAGCAAACCGTTGCTACGTATAACAGACCGTTGCTACGTATAACGGACCATTCCTACGTATAACAGACTGTTGCTATGTATAACAGACCATTGCTATGTATAACAAACCGTTGCTACGTATAACGGACCATTGCTACGTATAGCAGACCGCTGCTACGTATAACAGACCGTTGCTACGTATAACAGACCGTTGCTACGTATAACGGACTATTCCTACGTATAACAGACCATTCCTACGTATAACAGACCGTTGCTACGTATAGCAAACCGTTGCTACGTATAACAGACCATTGCTACGTATAACGGACCATTCCTACGTATAACAGACCATTCCTACGTATAACAGACCATTGCTATGTATAACAAACCGTTGCTACGTATAACGGACCATTGCTACGTATAACAGACCGTTGCTATGTATAACAGACCGTCGCTACGTATAACAGACCGTTGCTACGTATAGCAAACCGTTACTACGTATAACAGACCGTTGCTACGTATAACGGACCATTTCTACGTATAACGGACCGTTGCTACGTATAACGGACCGTTGCTATGTATAACAGACCGTTGCTACATATAACAGACCGTCGCTACGTATAACAGACCGTTGCTACGTATAACAGACCATTCCTACGTATAACAGACCATTCCTACGTATAACAGACTATTCCTACGTATAACAGACCGTTGCTACGTATAGCAAACCGTTGCTACGTATAACAGACCGTTGCTTCGTATAGCAAACCGTTGCTACGTATAACAGACCGTTGCTACGTATAACGGACCATTCCTACGTATAACAGACTGTTGCTATGTATAACAGACCATTGCTATGTATAACAAACCGTTGCTACGTATAACGGACCATTGCTACGTATAGCAGACCGCTGCTACGTATAACAGACCGTTGCTACGTATAACAGACCGTTGCTACGTATAACGGACTATTCCTACGTATAACAGACCATTCCTACGTATAACAGACCGTTGCTACGTATAGCAAACCGTTGCTACGTATAACAGACCATTGCTACGTATAACGGACCATTCCTACGTATAACAGACCATTCCTACGTATAACAGACCATTGCTATGTATAACAAACCGTTGCTACGTATAACGGACCATTGCTACGTATAACAGACCGTTGCTATGTATAACAGACCGTCGCTACGTATAACAGACCGTTGCTACGTATAGCAAACCGTTACTACGTATAACAGACCGTTGCTACGTATAACGGATCATTTCTACGTATAACGGACCGTTGCTACGTATAACGGACCGTTGCTATGTATAACAGACCGTTGCTACATATAACAGACCGTCGCTACGTATAACAGACCGTTGCTACGTATAACAGACCATTCCTACGTATAACAGACCATTCCTACGTATAACAGACTATTCCTACGTATAACAGACCGTTGCTACGTATAGCAAACCGTTGCTACGTATAACAGACCGTTGCTACGTATAACGGACCATTCCTACGTATAACAGACTGTTGCTATGTATAACAGACCGTTGCTATGTATAACAAACCGTTGCTACGTATAACGGACCATTGCTATGTATAGCAGACCGCTGCTACGTATAACAGACCGTTGCTACGTATAACAGACCGTTGCTACGTATAACGGACCATTCCTACGTATAACAGACCATTCCTACGTATAACAGACCGTTGCTACGTATAGCAAACCGTTGCTACGTATAACAGACCATTGCTACGTATAACGGACCATTCCTACGTATAACAGACCATTCCTACGTATAACAGACCGTTGCTATGTATAACAAACCGTTGCTACGTATAACGGACCATTGCTACGTATAACGGACCATTGCTACGTATAACAGACCGTCGCTACGTATAACAGACCGTTGCTACATATAACAGACCGTCGCTACGTATAACAGACCGTTGCTACGTATAGCAAACCGTTACTACGTATAACAGACCGTTGCTACGTATAACGGACCATTTCTACGTATAACGGACCGTTGCTACGTATAACGGACCGTTGCTACATATAACAGACCGTTGCTACGTATAACAGACCGTTGCTATGTATAACAGACCATTCCTACGTATAACAGACCATTCCTACGTATAACGGAACGTTGCTATGTATAACAGACCGTTGCTACGTATAGCAGACCGTTGCTACGTATAGCGGACCATTCCTGCGTATAACGGACCGTTGTTACGTATAACGGACCATTCCTACCTATAACGGACCGTTGCTACGTATAACGGACCATTCCTACGTATAACAGACCGTTGCTACGTATAACGGACCGTTGCTACGTATAACAGACCATTCCTACGTATAACAGACCGTTGCTACGTATAACAGACCGTTGCTACATATAACAAACCGTTATTATGTATAACGGACCATTCCTACATATAACAAACCGTTGCTACGTATAACGGACCATTGCTACGTATAACAGACCGTTGCTACGTATAGCAAACCGTTACTACGTATAACAGACCGTTGCTACGTATAACAGACTGTTGCTACGTATAACGGACCATTCCTACGTATAACGGACCGTTGCTACGTATAACGGACCGTTGCTATGTATAACAGACCGTTGCTACGTATAGCAGACCGTTGCTACGTATAGCGGACCATTCCTGCGTATAACGGACCGTTGTTACGTATAACGGACCGTTGCTACGTATAACAGACCGTCGCTACGTATAACAGACCGTTGCTACGTATAACAGACCATTCCTACGTATAACAGACCATTCCTACGTATAACGGACCGTTGCTATGTATAACAGACCGTCGCTACGTATAACAGACCGTTGCTACGTATAGCAAACCGTTACTACGTATAACAGACCGTTGCTACGTATAACGGACCATTTCTACGTATAACGGACCGTTGCTACGTATAACGGACCGTTGCTATGTATAACAGACCGTCGCTACGTATAACAGACCGTCGCTACGTATAACAGACCGTCGCTACGTATAACGGACCGTCGCTACGTATAACGGACCGTTGCTACGTATAACGGACCGTTGCTACGTATAACGGACCGTTGCTATGTATAACAGACCGTTGCTACGTATAACAGACCGTTGCTACGTATAACAGACCGTTGCTACGTATAACAGACCATTCCTACGTATAACAGACCATTCCTACGTATAACGGACCGTTGCTATGTATAACAGACCGTTGCTACGTATAGCAGACCGTTGCTACGTATAGCGGACCATTCCTGCGTATAACGGACCGTTGTTACGTATAACGGACCATTCCTACGTATAACAGACCATTCCTACGTATAACAGACCGTTGCTATGTATAACAAACCGTTGCTACGTATAACGGACCATTGCTACGTATAGCAGACCGCTCCTACGTATAACAGACCGTTGCTACGTATAACAGACCGTTGCTACGTATAACGGACCATTCCTACGTATAACAGACCATTCCTACGTATAACAAACCGTTGCTACGTATAGCAAACCGTTGCTACGTATAACAGACCATTCCTACGTATAACAGACCGTTGCTATGTATAACAGACCGTTGCTATGTATAACAAACCGTTGCTATGTATGACAGACCGTTGCTATGTATAACAAACCGTTGCTACGTATAACGGACCATTGCTACGTATAACGGACCATTGCTACGTATAACGGACCATTGCTACGTATAACAGACCGTTGCTATGTATAACAGACCGTTGCTACGTATATCAGACCGTTGCTACGTATAACAGACCGCTGCTACGTATAACAGACCGTTGCTACGTATAACGGACCATTCCTACGTATAACAGACTATTCCTACGTATAACAGACCGTTGCTACGTATAGCAAACCGTTGCTACGTATAACAGACCGTTGCTACGTATAACGGACCATTCCTACGTATAACAGACTGTTGCTATGTATAACAGACCGTTGCTATGTATAACAAACCGTTGCTACGTATAACGGACCATTGCTATGTATAGCAGACCGCTGCTACGTATAACAGACCGTTGCTACGTATAACAGACCGTTGCTACGTATAACGGACCATTCCTACGTATAACGGACCATTCCTACGTATAACAGACCGTTGCTACGTATAGCAGACCGTTGCTACGTATAACAGACCATTGCTACGTATAACGGACCATTCCTACGTATAACAGACCATTCCTACGTATAACAGACCGTTGCTATGTATAACAAACCGTTGCTACGTATAACGGACCATTGCTACGTATAACGGACCATTGCTACGTATAACAGACCGTTGCTATGTATAACAGACCGTCGCTACGTATAACAGACCGTTGCTACATATAGCAAACCGTTACTACGTATAACAGACCGTTGCTACGTATAACGGACCATTTCTACGTATAACGGACCGTTGCTACGTATAACGGACCGTTGCTATGTATAACAGACCGTTGCTACATATAACAGACCGTCGCTACGTATAACAGACCGTTGCTACGTATAGCAAACCGTTACTACGTATAACAGACCGTTGCTACGTATAACGGACCATTTCTACGTATAACGGACCGTTGCTACGTATAACGGACCGTTGCTATGTATAACGGACCGTTGCTACATATAACAGACCGTTGCTACGTATAACAGACCGTTGCTATGTATAACAGACCATTCCTACGTATAACAGACCATTCCTACGTATAACGGAACGTTGCTATGTATAACAGACCGTTGCTACGTATAGCAGACCATTGCTACGTATAGCGGACCATTCCTGCGTATAACGGACCGTTGTTACGTATAACGGACCATTCCTACCTATAACGGACCGTTGCTACGTATAACGGACCATTCCTACGTATAACAGACCGTTGCTACGTATAACGGACCGTTGCTACGTATAACAGACCATTCCTACGTATAACAGACCGTTGCTACGTATAACAGACCGTTGCTACATATAACAAACCGTTATTACGTATAACGGACCATTCCTACATATAACAAACCGTTGCTACGTATAACGGACCATTGCTACGTATAACAGACCGTTGCTATGTATAACAGACCGTCGCTACGTATATCAGACCGTCGCTACGTATAACAGACCGTTGCTACGTATAGCAAACCGTTACTACGTATAACAGACCGTTGCTACGTATAACAGACTGTTGCTACGTATAACGGACCATTCCTACGTATAACGGACCGTTGCTACGTATAACGGACCGTTGCTATGTATAACAGACCGTTGCTACGTATAGCAGACCGTTGCTACGTATAGCGGACCATTCCTGCGTATAACGGACCGTTGTTACGTATAACGGACCGTTGCTACGTATAACAGACCGTCGCTACGTATAACAGACCGTTGCTACGTATAACAGACCATTCCTACGTATAACAGACCATTCCTACGTATAACGGACCGTTGCTATGTATAACAGACCGTCGCTACGTATAACAGACCGTTGCTACGTATAGCAAACCGTTACTACGTATAACAGACCGTTGCTACGTATAACGGACCATTTCTACGTATAACGGACCGTTGCTACGTATAACGGACCGTTGCTATGTATAACAGACCGTCGCTACGTATAACAGACCGTCGCTACGTATAACAGACCGTCGCTACGTATAGCAAACCGTTACTACGTATAACAGACCGTTGCTACGTATAACGGACCATTGCTACGTATAACGGACCATTGCTACGTATAACGGACCGTTGCTATGTATAACAGACCGTTGCTACGTATAACAGACCGTTGCTACGTATAACAGACCGTTGCTACGTATAACAGACCATTCCTACGTATAACAGACCATTCCTACGTATAACGGACCGTTGCTATGTATAACAGACCGTTGCTACGTATAGCAGACCGTTGCTACGTATAGCGGACCATTCCTGCGTATAACGGACCGTTGTTACGTATAACGGACCATTCCTACGTATAACAGACCATTCCTACGTATAACAGACCGTTGCTATGTATAACAAACCGTTGCTACGTATAACGGACCATTGCTACGTATAGCAGACCGCTGCTACGTATAACAGACCGTTGCTACGTATAACAGACCGTTGCTATGTATAACAGACCGTTGCTATGTATAACAAACCGTTGCTATGTATGACAGACCGTTGCTATGTATAACAAACCGTTGCTACGTATAACGGACCATTGCTACGTATAACGGACCATTGCTACGTATAACAGACCGTTGCTATGTATAACAGACCGTTGCTACGTATATCAGACCGTTGCTACGTATAACAGACCGCTGCTACGTATAACAGACCGTTGCTACGTATAACGGACCATTCCTACGTATAACAGACTATTCCTACGTATAACAGACCGTTGCTACGTATAGCAAACCGTTGCTACGTATAACAGACCGTTGCTACGTATAACGGACCATTCCTACGTATAACAGACTGTTGCTATGTATAACAGACCGTTGCTATGTATAACAAACCGTTGCTACGTATAACGGACCATTGCTACGTATAGCAGACCGCTGCTACGTATAACAGACCGTTGCTACGTATAACAGACCGTTGCTACGTATAACGGACCATTCCTACGTATAACAGACCATTCCTACGTATAACAGACCGTTGCTACGTATAGCAAACCGTTGCTACGTATAACAGACCATTGCTACGTATAACGGACCATTCCTACGTATAACAGACCATTCCTACGTATAACAGACCGTTGCTATGTATGACAAACCGTTGCTACGTATAACGGACCATTGCTACGTATAACGGACCATTGCTTCGTATAACAGACCGTTGCTATGTATAACAGACCGTCGCTACGTATAACAGACCGTTGCTACGTATAGCAAACCGTTACTATGTATAACAGACCGTCGCTACGTATAACAGACCGTTGCTACGTATAGCAAACCGTTACTACGTATAGCGGACCATTCCTGCGTATAACGGACCGTTGTTACGTATAACGGACCGTTGTTACGTATAACGGACCATTCCTACCTATAACGGACCGTTGCTACGTATAACGGACCATTCCTACCTATAACGGACCGTTGCTACGTATAACGGACCATTCCTACGTATAACAGACCGTTGCTACGTATAACAGACCGTTGCTACATATAACAAACCGTTATTACGTATAACGGACCATTCCTACATATAACAAACCGTTGCTACGTATAACGGACCATTGCTACATATAACAGACCGTTGCTATGTATAACAGACCGTCGCTACGTATATCAGACCGTCGCTACGTATAACAGACCGTTGCTACGTATAGCAAACCGTTACTACGTATAACAGACCGTTGCTACGTATAACAGACTGTTGCTACGTATAACGGACCATTCCTACATATAACGGACCGTTGCTACGTATAACGGACCGTTGCTATGTATAACAGACCGTTGCTACGTATAGCAGACCGTTGCTACGTATAGCGGACCATTCCCGCGTATAACGGACCGTTGTTACGTATAACGGACCGTTGCTACGTATAATGGACCATTCCTACCTATAACGGACCGTTGCTACGTATAACGGACGTTGTTACGTATAACGGACCATTCCTGCGTATAACGGACCGTTGTTACGTATAACGGACCGTTGCTACGTATAACAGACCGTTGCTACGTATAGCAGACCGTTGCTACGTATAACAGACCGTTGCTACGTATAGCGGACCATTCCTGCGTATAACGGACCGTTGTTACGTATAACAATAATTATTTCACAACAATGAGCTGCTGTACATTTTCTCTTACTTATAACATTAATATTAACATTGATGTTGTATAATCGAAATGAATTACTCATGTTTGACACGGAGAATATTCTCTGTTAAAGGGACTGTTAGTCAGAATCCTAAATGTGTTGTTAACAGCTTCACCTGTGTCCGTTAAGTCAACTAAAGTCAGCGTCGCTCTACATAGACATGAAGGAGCATCTCTCAACACAGTGAGGAGACACACGTCAGCTAAAAGCACAATATCACTCTATATTTCAGCTGCTTGGCAGTAATGTTAGCTGACCAGACCAAGGTCTCTCCATGAATCAATGCTGATCCTAGTGTTGGCTTTTCCCGCCTCAGCCTCCTGACCGCGGCCGGAGGGAACGGGGGAGACGCCGGAGTTTTGGTCGGAGACGATAACGTTTCTCTCTGCGGAGCCCCGTCACTTCACAAGACACGGGAAACCTCTGTTGGTCTGGAGGAGCTGCAGCAGTTATTTCTGCACAAACGTCCACTGAACATTCACTAGATATTCTCAGAGCTAAACTAACTCTTCTGCAGTGTGGAGTGAGCAGCATGCACGTGAGAGGTGGAGAGAGAGAGAGAGAAGGAGCGTGGTGTGTGAGTGAAGGCAGGCAGAGGAGACGAGGAGCAGAGGAGCAGAGACTCCGGTCCTGGAGACCAAAGCTACGGTCTCCCCCGCGTCCTCCGACCGCGGCCAACACTGTTTAACAGCTTCACTAGATACAACCAAGAGGTTTTGGTGCTTCACTGGAGTTTGTGTTGGAGTCTGAGTCTGAACAGCGGAGACACACGAGAGACCATGAGACACGACCAGCAATGAGTTATACCTGAACAAGTTACTAACAGGAAGTTTAAAAACACATAAATAATGATAATAATAATAAATCCTATCAATAAAAGACCAGTGGAGTGTTTGTTTTTAACCCAAACAGGAACCGATGAGAAAGAACTTTATTAAATGATAAACGCCGGCAGACAGGAAACCAACAAACCTTTAAAAACAAGTCTCTGAAGGTCAAAGGTCGTTGGGTTCTCTCCCCGCATATTCTTTTATATACACATATATCTCTATATCTCTATATCTCTATAGAACCTCTACAGTCTGGTCTAATATTGCAGCGCCTCGGAGACTCAAGGCCACGTTTCCTCTTTTCCCTTCAGAAATAATAATAATAGATGATTATCACTCAGCTGATTGATCTCATGATTTATGTACAGATGTAAACACAGACAAGGTGAAGGTCATCTACGGTGACATCACACGGTGACATCACGGTGACATCACGGCGCCCTCTGAAGCTCCGCCTATTGATCCGCTGATTAATGATCAGAATGAATGAAGCTAGAAAACATCTGGAGTCATGATCAATAACATCCATCATCAGAATAACTGATCGGGTCGACATGATGAAGGAGGAGGAGGAGGAGGAGGAGGAAAAGGAGGAGGAGGAGGAGGAAGAGGAGGAGGAGGAAAAGGAAGAGGAGGAGGAAGAGGAGGAGGAAGAAGAGGAAGAAGAAGAGGAAGAGGAAAAGGAAGAGGAGGAGGAAGAAGAGGAAGAGGAGGAGGAGGAGGAGGAGGAGGAAGAAGAAGAAGAAGAGGAAGAGGAGGAGGAGGAGGAGGAGGAGGAAGAGGAAGAGGAGGAGAAGGAGGAGGAGGAAGAGGAGGAGGAGGAGGAGTCCTGTCTGGGAGCCCTCCTTCCTCGTCTCTGAGGAGAGTTGAAGGGTCAGATGGCGGCGGTGAGGCGGGGGGCGGAGCATCAGGGGGGCGGAGCATCTACTCTGCTGAGTGACATCATGAAACTCAGGTCAACGTGTTCAGTTTGACCTTTAAACTCTGATGACTCTTCTTCTTCTTTTTTTAATGTTCCACCAACAGATCTGACCTGCTGTTGCATCATGGGAGCTGAAGTTCATGTCAGTTTACACACACACACACACACACACACACACACACACACACACACACACACACACTCAGTCAGTCAGTCAGTCAGTCAGTTGTCATGGCGACGCCTCCTGTAAAAGGGCACGTTGATGCTGTGGAACGCCGGCACCCAGCGGTTGTCGTGGAGACCCACGTTGCAGCCGGGCGCGTCCCTGCGGGCGCCGTGGCAACACATCCAGTACCCGGGGCCGTACGGCAGCGCTTGGCAGTACGGCTTGTGGTGCCAGCGGCACAGCGACACGTCGCCGCGGGCATACCGCCTCTTGCACTGCTTGCAGGGGTCGTCGCGGTAACGGGGGTCGGACACCCAGAGCGAGTCGGCGGGCCGCACGGCGTAGTTGTCGATGATGAACTTGAAGTAGTGGCAGCTGCACTTGAGCGCGGCGAGGCTCAGCGTGGGCAGCAGCAGGAAGATCTTCAGCAGCAGGTGATGCGGCAGCACGGCGAGGAACGGCTGCGGCTCCAACAGCTGCTGCAGCCGCTGACGCATCAACAGGAAGTCCCGCGACACCGACGCACGCCGGCTCAGAGGCACTACGGCGCCGCCCACCTCCTCTTCTGGAGCTCTGTCAGCCTTCCTCCTCCTCTTCCTCTTCTCTGATTGGCTGCCAGAGTCACAGCGAGCAGGAGGGGGGCGGGGCTGAGAGGGGGCAGGCTCCAGGTCAAAGGTCGTTCTGTGGCGAGGGGAGCGGGGCCCTGAGGCCGGAGGCCGGGACAAAAACAACAAGCCGGGCAGAGGCTCCGCCTCTTCAGACGGAGGGGGCGGGGCTTCTGTCAGAGTCTCTGGGGTGCCGCCCGGTGACTCCGCCCTCACAGCGTCCTCCACCTCACCTGAGGGGGGCGTGGCCAGAGCTGAGGCGCAGGCCCCGGTTGTCTCCCAGCTCGGTGATGTCGATGATGTCACCGATGGGGCGGGGCTGTGGTCGGCGGCGGCGAGCAGGACTCGTCCCACCGCCCTCCTCAGGCTGTTGCTCCTCGACAGGTCTCCCTCCGTCCTCCTCCTCCTCAGACACTCCGACTCCAGCTTGGCCACCATATCCGACACCCTGACGCTCTCTGGCTCCTCCCCCATGACCTCTGACCCCTCCCTGAGCTCGGGGGGCGGAGCTCTGGACAGCGTGATGGTGGCGGAGTTCCTCTGGATGGCGAGAAGCGGTTTGGCGTCCTGCTGCTGCTCGCTGGCTCTCTGCTCCAGGAACGCCACCATCTCCACCACCGACACCTTCTGCTCCTCCTCCACGGCCGTCACCGCCTCGCCTCCGCACCGCCGGGTCGAGTCCGAGCGCCGTTGAGACGGATTGTGGGCGTGCTGCTGTGCGTCCTGGACCCGGGTCCTCGAATCCTGCTGGAGGTTCTGGTTGTTTTCCGACCTGCGGCGCCGTTTGGCGCTGCAGTTTTCCTCCCAGCTTCCCTTCGCCTTCACGGCCCGAAAAAGTCCCGACATGGCGGCGTGGTCCGTACACGCTGCCGGCATCCTGTCCCGGCCGTCGGAGCCGCCGATCGAGGTGCGTTCGCCGCCCCCGGTGGCGTCCGTACGCTCGGCATCTGAAGCAAAGATGGCGATCTTCTCCCGGACGTGTCCAGGCTTGATGACGGTCCAGATGTCCAGCGGGGCGTCCCCGTCATCGGCGGTCTGGTACAGTCTGAGCGTGTCGTTCTCGCAGCCCGGCGGCGGGGGCAGCAGCTGCAGGGCGACGCTGGGTGGCGCTTTCAGCCGGAGCGACGCCACGCCGCTGCTGACGTTGGTGGTGTTTGTGGCGATGCCGCAGCGTAGCGTGTTGGTGGAGATGACGCTGAGCGGGAGGCGGCTGCTGCTGATGTTGCCATGGTTACTGCTGATGTTGCCATGGTTAATGCTGCAGGTCCTCAGCAGCGCCCCCTGCTGGCTCATGAACACGCTGCTGCGCTGAAACGTCTGAACGGCGGACACATCCAGACGTAACTCTGAGCGCACGAGCTTCGGATACGACTTCAGGTGCATGATGGTCCTGAGAGACAGAGAGACAGAGAGACAGAGAGACAGAGACAGAGACAGAGACAGAGAGAGAGAGAGAGAGAGAGAGAGAGAGAGAGAGAGAGAGAGAGAGAGACGATATAATAACTACCTGCAGTATATATAACTATATATAACTACCTGCAACACTACATACTGGCTTACCTCCAGACTGCGTGCTGATTGGTTGCTGGTGGTGGTGGGGGCGTGGTCCTGGTTTGAGTGACAGCTCCTCTGATCCTTCAGCTTCACATCTCTCAGACGTTCCACTGTCTCCTCCCAGACAGGAAACAGAAGCAACGCCGCCACTCATCTGGCTCCTCCCCCTCTGGACGTACACACACACACACTCATGATTAGACACTGTAAATGTTGTGTGTGTGTGTGTGTGTGTGTGTGTGTCAGTCCCTGAGCCAATCAGCTGCTAGAACTCCCTCCTCATGTCTATATAAGGCAGCAGGTGATCAATACTCTGCTGGTGTGGGCGTGTTGCTACTGGTTACCAGAGAGGAGGTGAAACCCTGGACAGCACGTTATTGATCTGTTGTGGATGCCAGCATCTGATTGGCCGACACAATCTGATCTGATATCTCGATATTGATCAAAAATAATGATGAGACAGGAATGTGTTTTAATTCATCACACACATTCAACACGACGGTACTACGAGTATTAGGGCCACATTGAGGAAAAGAAATCAAAGTGAGATTTAGAGAATAAAGTCAGAATATTATAAAGTAGTAACTTTACGTGTTATTTCTTTTTTCTCGTAATATTCTGACTTTATTCTGTAAATCTCACTTTGATTTCTTTTCCTCAATGTGGCCCTAATACTCGTCGTACATTGGCCTAAACTGGTTCTTTTGATAGTAACGGTTGCTGACCACTGGTCTATACGATCATTTAACATGAGCACCAATTGAGCTGTTCAGACAGGACGCACAGCGGCGCCATCATAGAGACCACCGATCAATCATAGTAGAACAAATAGGAGCTGATAACGGCGGCGACATCGATCAGAGCACCCTTGTGACCTGATCAAAACGCTGCCATAAACTTCAGCAAAGCCAACAGAAATAGAAGAGAGAAACCACAGAAGCAGCTCCTCCGTTGAGCTGTCTGAAACTAGTCTCGGCCTGTTCAGCCAGACGACTACACCCTCAACCACAAGGCATGCTGGGAAAACACCAAAACACCCTGTGTGTGTGTGTGAAGCCAATTATCGCCTCGCTTTACTCGCACAAGTAGGACCGCTGGTATCATCTGTGTTCACTCTAGACGCTCCAGAGAGGAGGAGGAGCTCGTCTCCATGGATACCAACAACATGTTCTCCATCAGCCATGGAAGAAATAACCTCTGTAGCTGCTGTGTTCATGTTGGTGAAGTCCCAGACACGTCAGAAAACCAAACGCCGTCGTGTCTGGGTTCATAACGTCACCCGGCGGCGAGCTGTATTCACACACAGTGACATCACACTGACTGTATCTAGCAGCCACACGTCTCTACTGAACGTATGAACCCAGAATAAACAGATTGAGCTGTGATTTAATATCAATAAACAGATTGAGCTGTGATTTAATATCAATAAACAGATCAAAATGATGCTGAAATAACTACATCTTGATGCTGATTAGTAAAAAGTCTGAATTCATGTTTCGTCAGGTCTGTTACCATGACGACAAGCAGACAACTTTTAAAATGCTTGTTTTCTGAATGGAGTCTGGTTGGATGCAGCTGCTCCATCAACACGGCTAACAGCAGTCTGAAGCTAACAGCAGTCTGAAGCTAACAGCAGTCTGAAGCTAACAGCTGTCTGAAGCTGTTAGCTTCAGACAGCTGTTAGCTTCATGGTACGTGTCCACAGGGGCGTTTTTTATCGCGAGGGGACGCGACGCTTCCCAGCATTGGACGCTTGGTGTGCTGTCCCTAGAAACAAGGCACTCGGCTCCTGATTGGACAAACGTTTTCCCGCCGTTGGCTGCTGCTCAAACCGGAACCAGTCTGGAGGCTCGTTTGGAAACTATCTTCTCTTATTTCACGTAAATAGTTCACTGAGATGTGTTTCTGAAAACATTTGAGGAGAGAAATAATCCATGTTGATGAATCTGTCTTTAATTTGTCTCGACAACGTTTAGTTTAAAAGATTATCGGGAGTTTGGAGAGGCGGTGCGTCGCGTCGGACGCCCGTGATTTGCATAAAGTAGCCAGGACTTCAACTTTATGCAAATGAGGAGCGGGCTTCCTGCACGACTAGTCTCTCGAATCGCGACGCCACGCTACCGGAATGCATTGCGCGGCTGCTTGCATAGACAATGAATGGGGAGCGTGGAAAGCACGGAACCTGTGGACACGGACCATTAGACTGCTGTTAGCTAATGTCAGCTAGCAGTGAGTGATAACAAACAGACCGGAACCGGAAGCAGAGCTCACTTCATAACAAACAGACCGGAACCGGAAGCAGAGCTCACTTCCGACACAAGTCGACAAACTTTGCTAGCCGTGGAGCTAACTAGCATGCTAGCAGCCTCATAATGTTCCAAGAATGAGAATGTTATTCACCAGAAAGTCCTCTTTGATGTTGTCCATGACAACACCATAAACACCATAAACACCGTGAACACCGTAAACACCGTAAACACCATAAACACCATGAACACCGTAAACACCGTAAACACCATAAACACCATGAACACTGTAAACACTGTAAACACCGTGAACACCATAAACACCGTGAACACCGTAAACACCATAAACACCATGAACACCGTAAACACCGTGAACACCATAAACACCGTAAACACCGTGAACACCGTAAACACCGTAAACACCGTGAACACCGTGAACACCGTAAACACCGTAAACACCATGAACACCGTAAACACCATAAACACCATAAACACCATGAACACCGTAAACACCGTAAACACCATGAACACCATGAACACCATGAACACCGTAAACACCGTGAACACCGTGAACACCATAAACACCATGAACACCGTAGACACCGTAAACACTGTGAACACCATAAACACCATGAACACCATAAACACCGTAAACACCGTAAACACCATAAACACCATGAACACCGTGAACACCATAAACACCGTAAACACCATAAACACCGTAAACACTGTAAACACCATAAACACCATAAACACCATGAACACCATAAACACCATGAACACCATGAACACCATGAACACCGTAAACACCATAAACACCATGAACACCGTAAACACCATGAACACCGTAAACACCGTAAACACCATGAACACCATGAACACCATGAACACCATAAACACCATGAACACCGTAAACACCGTGAACATCGTGGACACCATGAACACCGTAAACACCGTGAACACCATGGACACCATGGATACCATAAACAACATGAACACCATGGACACCATAAACAACATGGACACCATGGACACCATGGACTCCATAAACAACATAAACACCATGGACACCATAAACAACATGGACACCATAGACACCATGGACACCATAAACAACGTGGACACCGTGAACACCATGAACACCATGAACACCATAAACACCATGAACACCATGGACACCATAAACAACATAAACACCATGGACAACATAAACAACATGAACACCATGGACACCATAAACAACATGAACACCATAAACACCATGGACACCATAAACAACATAAACACCATGGACACCATAAACAACATGAACACCATAAACACCATGGACACCATAAACAACATAAACACCATGGACACCATAAACAACATGAACACCATGAACACCATGAACACCATAGACACCATGGACACCATAAACAACATGAACACCATAAACACCATGGACACCATGGACACCATGAACAACATGAACACCATGAACACCATGGACACCATGGACACCATGGACACCATAAACAACATGGACACCATAAACAACATGAACACCATGAACAACATGAACACCATGGACACCACGAACACCATGAACACCATGAACACCATGGACACCATAAACAACATGGACACCATGAACACCATAAACACCATGAACACCATAAACAACATAAACACCATGAACACCATGAACACCATAAACACCATGAACACCATAAACAACATAAACACCATGGACACCATAAACAACATAAACACCATGGACACCATAAACAACATGGACACCATGGACACCATAAACAACGTGGACACCGTGAACACCGTGAACACCATGAACAACATAAACACCATGGACACCATGGACACCATAAACAACATAAACACCATGGACACCATAAACAACATGAACACCATGGACACTATAAACAACATGAACACCATGGACACCATGAACACCATGGACACCATAAACAACATGAACACCATGGACACCATAAACAACGTGAACACCATGGACACCATGAAAACCATGGACACCACGGACACCATAAACAACATGAACACCATGAACACCATGGACACCATGGACACCATGGACACCATAAACAACATGAACACCATAAACACCATAGACACCATAGACAACATGAACACCATGAACACCATGGACACCATGAACACCATAAACACCATGGACACCATAAACAACATGAACACCATGAACACCATGAACACCATAGACACCATAAACAACATGAACACCATGAACACCATGGACACCATAAACAACATGAACACCATAAACACCATGGACACCATAAACAACATGAACACCATGAACACCATGAACACCATAGACACCATGGACACCATAAACAACATGAACACCATGAACACCATGGACACCATGGACACCGTAAACACTGTAAACACCATAAACACCATAAACACCATGAACACCATAAACACCATGAACACCATGAACACCATGAACACCGTAAACACCATAAACACCATGAACACCGTAAACACCGTAAACACCGTAAACACCATGAACACCGTAAACACCGTAAACACCATGAACACCATGAACACCATGAACACCATGAACACCATAAACACCATGAACACCGTAAACACCGTGAACATCGTGGACACCATGAACACCGTAAACACCGTGAACACCATGGACACCATGGACACCATAAACAACATGAACACCATGGACACCATAAACAACATGGACACCATGGACACCATGGACACCATAAACAACATAAACACCATGGACACCATAAACAACATGGACACCATAGACACCATGGACACCATAAACAACGTGGACACCGTGAACACCATGAACACCATAAACACCATGAACACCATGGACACCATAAACAACATAAACACCATGGACAACATAAACAACATGAACACCATGGACACCATAAACAACATGAACACCATAAACACCATGGACACCATAAACAACATAAACACCATGGACACCATAAACAACATGAACACCATGAACACCATGAACACCATGAACACCATAGACACCATGGACACCATAAACAACATGAACACCATAAACACCATGGACACCATGAACAACATGAACACCATGAACACCATGGACACCATGGACACCATAAACAACATGGACACCATAAACAACATGAACACCATGGACACCACGAACACCATGAACACCATGAACACCATGGACACCATAAACAACATAAACACCATGAACACCATGAACACCATAAACACCATGAACACCATAAACACCATAAACACCATGAACACCATAAACAACATAAACACCATGGACACCATAAACAACATGAACACCATGGACACTATAAACAACATGAACACCATGGACACCATGAACACCATGGACACCATAAACAACATGGACACCATGGACACCATAAACAACGTGGACACCGTGAACACCATGAACAACATAAACACCATGGACACCATGGACACCATAAACAACATAAACACCATGGACACCATAAACAACATGAACACCATGGACACTATAAACAACATGAACACCATGGACACCATGAACACCATGGACACCATAAACAACGTGAACACCATGGACACCATAAACAACGTGAACACCATGGACACCATGAAAACCATGGACACCACGGACACCATAAACAACATGAACACCATGAACACCATGGACACCATGGACACCATAAACAACATGAACACCATAAACACCATAGACACCATAGACAACATGAACACCATGAACACCATGGACACCATGAACACCATAAACACCATGGACACCATAAACAACATGAACACCATGAACACCATGAACACCATGAACACCATGAACACCATAGACACCATGGACACCATGGACACCATGGACACCATAAACAACATGAACACCATAAACACCATGGACACCATAAACAACATGAACACCATGGACACCGTTAACAACATGAACACCATGAACACCATGAACACCATAAACACCATAAACAACATGAACACCATGAACACCATAAACACCATAAACAACATGAACACCACTATACTATACTATAGGGATAGATACTATACTATACTATATTATAGGGATAGATACTATACTATACTATACTATACTATACTATACTATAGGGATAGATACTATACTATACTATACTATACTATAGGGATAGATACTATACTATACTATACTATATTATACTATAGGGATAGATACTATACTATACTATATTATAGGGATAGATACTATACTATACTATACTATACTATACTATACTATAGGGATAGATACTATACTATACTATACTATATTACAGGGATAGATACTATACTATATTATACTATAATATACTATACTATAGGGATAGATACTATACTATACTATACTATAGGGATAGATACTATACTATACTCTACTATACTATACTATACTATAGGGATAGATACTATACTATACTATACTATACTATACTATACTATAGGGATAGATACTATACTATACTATACTATACTATAGGGTATGAGATGTGATTAAACAGATTTCTAATTGTTTGGTTTGGGATTTTGATTTTGAAGTCACTAAAGTCACTAACTAGAGGTTGTGTGAGACGAGGTGTGATAGGAGGAGGATTTATTAAAACTCCTCTAATCAAGCAGATAATAGAGAAGGGGATGCTTTAGTTATGAGCTGCTGAATAGTACTCACATAGATACAGCTAGCTGTTAGCATCAGAAGCTAACAGCTAGCTGTAGCATCAGAAGCTAACAGCTAGCTGTAGCATCAGAAGCTAACAGCTAGCTGTAGCATCAGAAGCTAACAGCTAGCTGTAGCATCAGAAGCTAACAGCTAGCTGTAGCATCAGAAGCTAACAGCTAGCTGTAGCATTAGAAGCTAACAGCTAGCTGTAGCATCAGAAGCTAACAGCTAGCTGTAGCATCAGAAGCTAACAGCTAGCTGTAGCATCAGAAGCTAACAGCTAGCTGTAGCATCAGAAGCTAACAGCTAGCTGTAGCATCAGAAGCTAACAGCTAGCTGTAGCATCAGAAGCTAACAGCTAGCTGTAGCATCAGAAGCTAACAGCTAGCTGTAGCATCAGAAGCTAACAGCTAGCTGTAGCATCAGAAGCTAACAGCTAGCTGTAGCATCAGAAGCTCAGGGCTCACCTGGAGGAGGTGGAGGAGGTGGAGGAGGTGGAGGAGGTTAACCTGCTGGCAGCGACCGGAGCCGTTAAAGTGCTCTCTCCCCTGTATGTCCCGGTGATCTCAGCCGCTCCGGTAGTCTGAGTGTTCCGTTAGCTGCTGATCAGATGATCAGATGATCAGATGTTGCTGTTGATGTTGAATGTTGTTCTAACCGGAGCTGCTGTCTGCTGCTCCAGACTACCTACTGACACAGCGACGTCCAGCTGCAGCCGCTGCGTCATGACGTAGGACGTCCAGCTGCAGCCGCTGCGTCATGACGTAGTGAAAGGCTGCCAAAGATAGTCTATAAAAGAGAATGCTTCTACTGGAAGATGTTGGTTTTGTTTTTACGGATCAACACAACATATAAAAAAGAATATATTTTTAAAGTTCCTGTTTGTAATTTGTAACTTGTAACCCTTTAAATCAATCTCATTATATTTGTTGCAAAGTTTTACATTCATAAATGTAAATTTGCTGAAATAAAACCTCACTTTCATACATTAAATAAGACAAAAACTTCACCTATTAAAACTGAGACTGTACTTCCAATTTATTTATTTATGTTTTATTGTCCTTGTTTCTATTTTTTTTTATAAATAAAGTCTATTGAAAAAAAAGTGTCTCAAAATAATCTTTGTTTTATTGTAAAGCTTTATGTGTAAATTTCAACAATACAAAGCAAAGTTTTATAATCCTTCTTAATATGAACAGTTTATTTAATAGAATTTAACGTATAGGTTCCTAAAGACTCACCACAAACAAAACAGCATGTGTTCATGACGACAACCACATTACCAACAATCTGAAGTTGTATTTGTTTTCATTATTACTTATTGTTTATATGATTAATATCTCTCTATTATTGTTCATTATTAGTATTTGTATTTATTGTCATTATCACTTATTTACCGACTTTATATAAACTAGAATGATGCTTATTCAATTCAATTCAATTCAATTCAATTTATTTTTGTATAGCGGTCTCAGACCGTACACCAGAGTTTAGAGACCCAACAAGATCCACCAAGCGCACTGTGACCAGGAAAAACTCCCCGATTCAGCGTGATCTGTCTGTCTGAGACGATGCTGATCACATTTCATTTTAAATAAAGAAATGTTTTTCTCTCCTCCTCTACCCCCGAACATATCAGACAGAGGAGGAACCATCTGAGGTTGTTTGGCGACCAAGATGGGGACGGTCAAAAACCAAGATGGAGACGGCCTAAAACCAAGATGGAGACGACCAAAATCCAAGATGGAGACGGCCTAAAACCAAGATGGAGACGGCCAAAATCCAAGATGGAGACGGTCAAAAACCAAGATGGAGACGGCCTAAAACCAAGATGGAGACGGCCAAAATCCAAGATGGAGACGGCCAAAAACCAAGATGGAGACGGCCAAAATCCAAGAAGGAGACGGCCAAAGACCAAGATGGAGACGGCCCAAAAACCAAGATGGAGACAACCAAAAACCAAGATGGAGACGGCCAAAAACCAAGATGGAGACAACCAAAAATCAAGAAGGAGATGGCCAAAAACCAAGATGGAGACAACCAAAAACCAAGATGGAGACGGCCCAAAGACCAAGATGGAGACAACCAAAAACCAAGATGGAGACGGCCAAAAACCAAGATGGAGACAACCAAAAACCAAGAAGGAGATGGCCAAAAACCAAGATGGAGACAACCAAAAACCAAGATGGAGACAACCAAAAACCAAGAAGGAGATGGCCAAAAACCAAGATGGAGACAACCAAAAACCAAGAAGGAGATGGCCAAAAACCAAGATGGAGACAACCAAAAACCAAGAAGGAGACAGACAAAAACCAAGATGGAGACGGCCAAAATCCAAGAAGGAGATGGCCAAAAACCAAGATGGAGACAGCCAAAATCCAAGAAGGAGATGGCCAAAGACCAAGATGGAGACGGTCAAAAACCAAGAAGGAGACGGCTAAAAACCAAGATGGAGACGGCCAAAAACCAAGATGGAGACGGCTAAAAACCAAGATGGAGACGGCCAAAAACCAAGATGGAGACGGCCTAAAACCAAGATGGAGACGGCCAAAATCCAAGAAGGAGATGGCCAAAGACCAAGATGGAGACAACCAAAAACCAAGATGGAGACGGCCAAAAACCAAGATGGAGACGGCCAAAAACCAAGATGGAGACGGCCAAAATCCAAGAAGGAGATGGCCAAAGACCAAGATGGAGACAACCAAAAACCAAGATGGAGACAGCCAAAAACCAAGATGGAAACAACCAAAAACCAAGATGGAGACGGCCAAAAACCAAGATGGAGACGGCCAAAATCCAAGAAGGAGATGGCCAAAGACCAAGATGGAGACAACCAAAAACCAAGATGGAGACAGCCAAAAACCAAGATGGAAACAACCAAAAACCAAGAAGGAGATGGCCAAAAACCAAGATGGAGACAACCAAAAACCAAGATGGAGACGGCCTAAAACCAAGAAGGAGATGGCCAAAGACCAAGATGGAGACAACCAAAATCCAAGATGGAGACGGCCAAAATCCAAGATGGAGACGGCCAACAAACCAAGATGGAGACGGCCAAAAACCAAGATGGAGACGGTCAAAAACCAAGATGGAGACGGTCAAAAACCAAGATGGAGACGACCAAAAACTAAGAAGGAGACGGTCAAAAACCAAGATGGAGACGGCCAAAAACCAAGATGAAGACGACCAAAAACCAAGAAGGAGACGGTCAAAAACCAAGATGGAGACGGTCAAAAACCAAGATGGAGACGGCCAACAACCAAGATGGAGACGGTCAAAAACCAAGATGGAGACGGCCAAAAACCAAGATGGAGACGGCTAAAACCAAGATGGAGACGGTCAAAAACCAAGATGAAGACGGCCAAAATCCAAGAAGGAGATGGCCAAAAACCAAGATGGAGACAACCAAAAACCAAGATGGAGACGGCCAAAAACCAAGATGGAGACGGCTAAAACCAAGATGGAGACAACCAAAAACCAAGAAGGAGATGGTCAAAAACCAAGATGGAGATGGCCAAAGACCAAGATGGAGACAACCAAAATCCAAGATGGAGACGGCCAAAATCCAAGATGGAGACGGCCTAAAACCAAGATGGAGACGGCCAAAATCCAAGAAGGAGATGGCCAAAGACCAAGATGGAGACAACCAAAAACCAAGATGGAGACGGCCAAAAACCAAGATGGAGACGGCCAAAAACCAAGATGGAGACGGCCAAAATCCAAGAAGGAGATGGCCAAAGACCAAGATGGAGACAACCAAAAACCAAGATGGAGACAGCCAAAAACCAAGATGGAAACAACCAAAAACCAAAATGGAGACGGCCAAAAACCAAGATGGAGACGGCCAAAATCCAAGAAGGAGATGGCCAAAGACCAAGATGGAGACAACCAAAAACCAAGATGGAGACAGCCAAAAACCAAGATGGAAACAACCAAAAACCAAGAAGGAGATGGCCAAAAACCAAGATGGAGACAACCAAAAACCAAGATGGAGACGGCCTAAAACCAAGAAGGAGATGGCCAAAGACCAAGATGGAGACAACCAAAATCCAAGATGGAGACGGCCAAAATCCAAGATGGAGACGGCCAACAAACCAAGATGGAGACGGCCAAAAACCAAGATGGAGACGGTCAAAAACCAAGATGGAGACGGCCAAAAACCAAGATGAAGACGACCAAAAACCAAGAAGGAGACGGTCAAAAACCAAGATGGAGACGGTCAAAAACCAAGATGGAGACGGCCAACAACCAAGATGGAGACGGTCAAAAACCAAGATGGAGACGGCCAAAAACCAAGATGGAGACGGCTAAAACCAAGATGGAGACGGTCAAAAACCAAGATGAAGACGGCCAAAATCCAAGAAGGAGATGGCCAAAAACCAAGATGGAGACAACCAAAAACCAAGATGGAGACGGCCAAAAACCAAGATGGAGACGGCCAAAAACCAAGATGGAGACGGCTAAAACCAAGATGGAGACAACCAAAAACCAAGAAGGAGATGGTCAAAAACCAAGATGGAGATGGCCAAAGACCAAGATGGAGACAACCAAAATCCAAGATGGAGACGGCCAAAATCCAAGATGGAGACGGCCAACAAACCAAGATGGAGACGGCCAAAAACCAAGATGGAGACGGTCAAAAACCAAGATGGAGACGGTCAAAAACCAAGATGGAGACGACCAAAAACTAGGAAGGAGACGGTCAAAAACCAAGATGGAGACGGTCAAAAACCAAGATGAAGACGACCAAAAACCAAGATGGAGACGGCCAAAAACCAAGATGGAGACGGTCAAAAACCAAGATGGAGACGGTCAAAAACCAAGATGGAGACGGCTAAAACCAAGATGGAGACTGCCTAAAACCAAGATGGAGACAGTCAAAAACCAAGATGGAGACGGCCAAAATCCAAGAAGGAGACGGCCAAAATCCAAGATGGAGACGGCCAAAATCCAAGATGGAGACGGCCAAAATCCAAGATGGAGACGACCAAAAACCAAGACGGAGACGGTCAAAAACCAAGACGGAGATGGTCAAAAACCAAGATGGAGACGGCTAAAACCAAGATGGAGACGGTCAAAAACCAAGATGGAGACGGCCAAAATCCAAGAAGGAGATGGCCAAAAACCAAGATGGAGACAACCAAAAACCAAGATGGAGACGGCCAAAAACCAAGATGGAGACGGCCAAAAACCAAGATGGAGACGGCTAAAACCAAGATGGAGACAACCAAAAACCAAGAAGGAGATGGCCAAAAACCAAGATGGAGACAACCAAAAACCAAGATGGAGACGGCCTAAAACCAAGATGGAGACAACCAAAAACCAAGATGGAGACGACCTAAAACCAAGATGGAGACGGCCTAAAACCAAGATGGAGACAACCAAAAACCAAGAAGGAGACGGCCAAAAACCAAGATGGAGACAACCAAAAACCAAGATGGAGACGGCCTAAAACCAAGATGGAGACGGCCAAAATCCAAGAAGGAGATGGCCAAAGACCAAGATGGAGACGACCAAAAACCAAGATGGAGACGGCCTAAAACCAAGATGGAGACGGCCAAAACCAAGATGGAGACGGCCAAAGCCAAGATGGAGACGAGCAAAAACCAAGAGAGTCACAAGGCATTCGATAACAACCTATTGAACGTTTTTATAAGCGCCTGTAGAACACATTCGGGGCTTAAAGTCATTTCAAGAGTATATAGAGGACTTCAGGAGGCTGAAATAGCGAGCACTACCTACATGAAACAAAAATGGGAATGTGAGACTAATAGCTGCATTCCAGAAGAAGTTTGGTTACAATATTGTGAATTTCATGGAAGATATGGAGCTCAACCTTCTGGAGAACGTTTGGATGGAAGACTGTTAGTAGATCTTTAATTACACCTGTTCAGAAGTCTCATCATTCAGGCTCTTCCAGCTGCTGGAGGAACTAGAGAACCACTATCACCTGTTTTGGGCCTGTCCAAAAGTAAATTATTTTTGGCGTAAGATTTACACAGAATTAGTTACTATATTTGGTACAAACATAGTCTTTAAGTGGGACGAACTACTGTTTGGTCTTCTACTTTCAACATCCACAAATATTAAATCAAAATACTTGTTTGGAATATTGAGTGTAGCTGCTAGAAAAGCAATCACTAAGAAATGGCTTAAACCAGATACCCCATCACTAGAGAACTGGTACGATGTTATTTATGACATATTTGTAATGGAAAGAATTAATTTCTCAATGAGGCTTCAAGAAAATCAATTTGAGGACATTTGGAAGGAGTGGGAAAAGTATATTTCCCCAAAACGCCCATCTTTTGTTTAATTTGTATTTTTTTCTAAATGTAATTTTTATTATTCATTTGATCTTATTTGATATGAAAAGCACCTCATGTTCTATTTGTGTGTTCAATAATTTCATTGTAAAAAGTGGAAAAGTTGGTTTACCTCGTATTTGTATCTAATTAAGTATGTTTATGCAAATGAGTAAAACCAAATAAAGGAAAAAACAAAACAAAAAACAAAAAACAAAAACAAGATGGAGACGGCCTAAATGCCGAACTCAAAACGTCTGTCCACCAATGGGTGACATCGTGGTGACTACATCCACTTATACAGTCAGAGGTCAAAGGTCAGAGGTCAGAGGTCGAGGTTAGACCCTTCGCTGCGGAGATGATACAAACAGACATAAACTCCAACACATTAAGATGCACCCTTTATTTATTCATTCATATGAGACAAACAGGAAGAACTAGAACAAGAGGATCCACTGAGAACCACCTCTGATAGAAGAACTAGAACAAGAGGATCCACTGAGAACCACCTCTGATAGAAGAACACGTTATGATCACTTTACCAAGAAGCATCCACACATCTAGTCAACATATATCTGGATTCATGAGGATCTATTGTGGATCTACTGATAATCTCCGCTAGATCTCTGGTGGATCCCCAGTAGATCTCTGGTGGATCCCTAACAGATCTCTGGTGGATCCCCAGTAGATCTCTGGTGGATCCCCAGTAGATCTCTGGTGGATCCACAGTAGATCTCTGGTGGATCCCCAGTAGATCTCTGGTGGATCCCTAATAGATCTCTGGTGGATCCACAGTAGATCTCTGGTGGATCCACAGTAGATGTCTGGTGGATCCCCAACAGATCTCTGGTGGATCCACAGTAGATCTCTGGTGGATCCCCAACAGATCTCTGGTGGATCCACAGTAGATCTCTGGTGGATCACCAACAGATCTCTGGTGGATCCACAGTAGATCTCTGGTGGATCCCCAACAGATCTTTGGTGGATCCACAGTAGATCTCTTGTGGATCCCCAACAGATCTCTGGTGGATCCACAGCAGATCTCCTGTGGATCCGGTGATCTGCCTCAGTTTACAGTCTCCATATTGACCGTGGTCAGGGTGAGGTCGTAGCAAACGTTGAGGTTGCAGATGGATCTCAGGTCCCTGACCCGGTGTTGGAACGTCAGCAGGTGATTGTTGTTGACGGCGACCTTATACTCTGAGCTGGAGCACATGATCTTTATCTGCAACAACAAAACCACAAACTCATCATCATCATCATCAACCTGGCCCTTTAACTACACATTATGGTGCATTCAGGGACCCTCCGACACATCGCATTGCTCATTATTAACAATAGATGAGTTTTCTTAGTATTAATCAGATATTTGACCTCAAACGGTTGTCCCTGGACGAAGGGGAAGTTGGACAGCTCTCTCTCCTCCCTCCCCCACTTGGTGTCGATGCAGCTGTTCCTGACTATCACCTTCCTGCCCCCTTCATTGAAGCGAGGGTTGAAGTGGAAGGCCTGGCCTTGAGGTGTGCACAGATCCACCGTGATCCTGAAGAACCATCAGACACCGTCAGGACCAACTGGATCCATCCATCCATCATCCATCCATCCATCCATCCATCAATCATCCATCATCCATCATCCATCATCCATCCATCCATCATCATCCATCCATCATCCATCCATCCATCATCCATCCATCATCCATCCATCCATCCATCCATCATCCATCATCCATCCATCCATCCATCCATCCATCATCCATCCATCCATCCATCATCCATCCATCCATCCATCCATCATCCATCCATCCATCCATCATCCATCCATCATCCATCCATCATCTATCCAGCCATCATCCATCCATCCATCATCCATCCATCCATCCATCATCCATCCATCATCCATCCATCCATCCAGCCATCATCTATCCAGCCATCATCCATCCATCCATCATCCATCCATCATCCATCATCCATCATCGATCCATCCATCCATCCATCCATCCATCCATCCATCATCCATCCATCCATCATCCATCCATCATCCATCCATCCATCATCCATCATCCATCATCCATCCATCCAGCCATCATCTATCCAGCCATCATCCATCCATCCATCCATCCATCATCCATCCATCATCCATCCATCATCCATCCATCATCCATCCATCCATCCATCCATCCATCCATCCATCCATCATCCATCCATCATCCATCCATCATTCATCCATCCATCCTCCATCCATCCATCCATCATCCATCATCCATCCATCATCCATGATCCATCATCCATCCATCATCCATCCATCATCCATCATCCATCCATCCATCATCCATCATCCATCATCCATCCATCATCCATCCATCCATCCATCCATCATCCATCATCCATCCATCCATCCATCCATCATCCATCCATCCATCCATCCATCCATCCATCCATCCATCATCCATCCATCATCCATCCATCCATCCATCCAGCCATCATCTATCCAGCCATTATCCATCCATCCATCATCCATCCATCCATCATCCATCCATCCATCATCCATCCATCCATCCATCATCCAACCATCATCCATCCATCCATCCAGCCATCATCTATCCAGCCATCATCCATCCATCCATCATCCATCCATCCATCATCCATCATCCATCATCGATCCATCCATCCATCCATCCATCCATCCATCCATCATCCATCCATCCATCATCCATCCATCCATCATCCATCCATCATCCATCCATCCATCATCCATCCATCCAGCCATCCATCCATCATCCATCATCCATCCTCCATCCATCATCCATCCATCCATCATCCATCATCCATCCATCATCCATGATCCATCCATCCATCCATCCAGCCATCATCTATCCAGCCATCATCCATCCATCCATCATCCATCCATCCATCCATCCATCCATCCATCCATCCATCCATCCATCATCCATCCATCATCCATCCATCATTCATCCATACTGACTTGTCAGCGTTGGGTTTGATGATTCCAGCGATGGTGATCAGCAGTTTGTCATAAACTCCATTGGGCAACCTCTGACTGTAAGGAACCACCTGTCAACAGGAAACAGCTGTTAACTCCATCCATCCATCCATCATCCATCCATCATCCATCATCCATCATCCATCATCCATCATCCATCATCCATCATCCATCCATCATCCATCATCTATCATCCATCATCCATCCATCCATCATCATCCATCATCCATCCATCATCCATCATCCATCCATCATCCATCATCCATCATCCATCATCCATCCATCATCCATCATCTATCATCCATCATCCATCATCCATCCATCATCCATCATCCATCATCCATCCATCATCCATCATCTATCATCCATCTAATGTTAGCTAACGTTTCTTATTGTTAGCATCCATCCATCATCCATCCAACAGTCCATCTTTCTCTCTGTCTCACCAGACTCTGAGGGGAGGGACTGGGCCAGCCGGGGTGGGTGGGCTGGCTGGGCTGACTGGGCCAGCCGGGCTTGGTGGGCTGGCTGGGCTGACCGGGCTGACCGGGCTGGCTGGGCTGACCGGGCCAGGCAGGCTGGGGGGGCTGGGTGGGCTGACCGGGCCAACTGGGCTGACTGGGCTGGGTGGGCTGGGTGGGCTGACCGGGCCAACTGGGCTGGGTGGGCTGACCGGGCTGACCGGGCCAACTGGGCTGACCGGGCTGACCGGGCTGACCGGGCCAACTGGGCTGGGTGGGCTGACCGGGCTGACCGGGCCAACTGGGCTGGGTGGGCTGACCGGGCTGACCGGGCCAACTGGGCTGGGGGAGTTGGTTGGGTTGGTTGGGCCAGGCACCTATACCTTGACCACCTGTGGGCCAGACGAGTTAGTGGGCTGACCTGATTGGTTCTGTCACTGGGACAGAACCAATCAATAAAACATTTAAACATCAATGTGTTGGGTCAGTAGAGACGGAGCTGTGGGTCTCCATGACGACCTCTAAACCAATCACCACGGAGTATCAGATTGATTTACAAATAAAAAACGGATATGTCATCGGAGGAATATTAAAGAAGTAATCACATAAAGCGTCTTCAGGGAGGGGCTTTAACCGATCAATAATGAAGGAAGAGAGAGAGAGTAATGATGGTGGTGATCGTACCTGGCCAGGTGGGGGTGGATTGTTGGTTGCTGAGAGCGTCGGACAGCTGCAGAGACAGAAAGACATGAAGAGATACAGGAAGTGAGAAACGTCCTCTAACGTCCACCAGATGTGTTAAAGGGACTGTTAGTCAGAATCCTAAATGTGTTGTTAACAGCTTCACCTGTGTCCGTTAAGTCAACTAAAGTCAGCGTCGCTCTACATAGACATGAAGGAGCATCACTCAACACAGTGAGGAGACACACGTCAGCTAAAAGCACAATATCACTCTATATTTCAGCTGCTTGGCAGTAATGTTAGCTGACCAGACCAAGGTCTCTCCATGAATCAATGCTGATCCTAGTGTTGGCTTTTCCCGCCTCAGCCTCCCGACCGCGGCCGGAGGGAACGGGGGAGACGCCGGAGTTTTGGTGGGAGACGATAACGTTTCTCTCTGCGGAGCCCCGTCACTTCACAAGACACGGGAAACCTCTGTTGGTCTGGAGGAGCTGCAGCAGTTATTTCTGCACAAACATCCACTGAACATTCACTAGATATTCTCAGAGCTAAACTAACTCTTCTGCAGTGTGGAGTGAGCAGCATGCACGTGAGAGGTGGAGAGAGAGAGAGAGAAGGAGCGTGGTGTGTGAGTGAAGGCAGGCAGAGGAGCAGAGGAGCAGAGACTCCGGTCCTGGAGACCAAAGCTACGGTCTCCCCCGCGTCCTCCGACCGCGGCCAACACTGTTTAACAGCTTCACTAGATACAACCAAGAGGTTTTGGTGCTTCACTGGAGTTTGTGTTGGAGTCTGAGTCTGAACAGCGGAGACACACGAGAGACCAGGAGACACACGAGAGACCATGAGACACACGACAGACCAGGAGACACACGAGAGACCATGAGACACACGAGAGACCAGGAGACACACGACAGACCAGGAGACACACGAGAGACCATGAGACACCGACCAGCAATGAGTTATACCTGAACAAGTTACTAACAGGAAGTTTATTAACCGACGTCATGATGAGGTCATGGTGTTAACCGAAGGAAAGACTGGAGGCTAACTAACGCTAGCAGTGGGCTAACATTAGCTGGAGGCTAACTAACGCTAGCAGTGGGCTAACATTAGCTGGAGGCTAACGCTAGCAGTGGGCTAACATTAGCTGGAGGCTAACTAACGCTAGCAGTGGGCTAACATTAGCTGGAGGCTAACGCTAGCAGTGGGCTAACATTAGCTGGAGGCTAACTAACGCTAGCAGTGGGCTAACATTAGCTGGAGGCTAACGCTAGCAGTGGGCTAACATTAGCTGGAGGCTAACTAACGCTAGCAGTAGGCTAACATTAGCTGGAGGCTAACTAACGCTAGCAGTGGGCTAACATTAGCTGGAGGCTAACTAACGCTAGCAGTAGGCTAACATTAGCTGGAGGCTAACTAACGCTAGCAGTGGGCTAAAGCTCCTCATCTAAATGTCCTCTTGCTGTGTTGTTGTCTGAATCCAGATCTCACAGACATTAGAGATGAGTAACTGTGATTGGAGGCTCTAGAGGTACGATATCAGAGGAACGTTTCAGAGACGGAGAGAAATGATGCTAATAGATTAGCCTTCTGCTAACAGCTGCTAACCGTGAGCCGTTAGCTGCTGTTAGCAGAAGGCTAAACTATTATCAACCCTTTCTCTCCGTCTCTGAAACGCTTCTCTGATGTCGTCCGACTCTCTTTGTGACTGACTTTACTGAAGGATAGTTAACTAGAGACATGGGGTGTGTTCCAATCCGCATACTTCTGTACTACATACTCATTATTCTGAGTGCATAAGTGCGTTCACACTGGGAAGTACGGCAAATGCAGTGCACTCAAAGTACCCGGATGTTGTACTCAGAGCGGTCAGATGGTTGAGTGAGGAACGCTGGACACTTTACACACTCAACTGTCTCCATCTTGGCTATGTAGCGGAAGGGGCGGAGCCACGACCACTATTCAAACATACGTAGATAACAGAACAAAACATTACGTAAACATAGCGGTGCATCTTCAGCCAACAGGAGGACACATCGTAGGCGACGACGTTGGAAACCTAATTTCCACTTGGCTTTCATTTTTTTCTTCAACAAAGCAGGCAGATATTTTGGCGGGTAGTTGACGGGTAGAACCTGAAGGAGGCAGCAGCGTAACACAAAGGATGCCAGCTGCCGTAAAACCCCGAAGAAGAATATATTTTGGCGGGAAGCGAGCCGCGGTGAAATGTTGTGATCGTCATTTCTGGTCAGTGCGCCACAGAGTATTCCATTTGAGACGATCCTACCCCGTTGAAATTTACGCACTACTCATGTGAGTACAGAGTGCACATAGTGCACTACACTGAAGTGTACTTCAGGAAGTACGTGGATTGGAACACACTCATCGTGTTCAGAGAATTATAAAAAAGTAAATGTGTCCCTGAACGCAGCACGGTGAGCTTCAGTGTGTTTACAGGCTTCAGGGTGTGTTGGTGACTCATCAGGAATGATCAGCATGAAGGTGTTGGTTTAATCCCCCAACACACACACACACACGCACACACACACACATACACACACACACACATACACACACACACACACACACACACACACACACACGCACACACACACACACACACACACACACACACACACACACACACACACACGCATACACACATACACACACACACACACACATACGCACACACACACACACGCGCGCGCACACACACACACACACACACACACGCGCGCGCGCGCACACACACACACGCATACACACACACACACACACACACACACACACACTGGGTCTGTATATATATATATTCAGTTCATTGTTTTGTGTTTAATTTTAAAGAAGCATAGAAACAGCTGGATGGAAACATGAACGTGACTCACTGTCTGAGAGGAAGTAGAGCCATTAGTAATATAATATAATGGTAACTATGGTAACACCGGCCCTCTTCTCTTCAAATGAAGCTTGAAATGACACAATAATAAATAACTAATACAGATGATACATTAGTAAGAATACATGTCACACAGGTACGAACGGTAACATGAAACATGTTCAGGTGAAAGATGAGTCACACTTACGTCCATGTTGATCAGCTGGGATCTGAAACACACAGAAACATGTGAAAGGAACAGCAGAAGAAGAAAACAACGTCAGAGGGTGTGGAGGGCGAGTCCCCACACGAACAACAGAAGAAGAAAAACAGGAATGTGGCAATAGAACTGGCCCGAGGGCCTGGAACACTAACCGGGCCGAGGGCCTGGAACACTAGAGGAGAACCGGGCCGAGGCTGATGAACGGTTCTCCAGATATGTGAAGGACACACAGACACAGTCAGCTGGAGGCTGGCTACTAGCTTAGCTAGCTTAGCTCGCTACGCTACGCTGTCATGCAACAAAGAACATGAGGTGAACAAAGTCGCCTCATCTGGTGATAGCACGGTGATTCATCTGGTGATAGCACGGTGATTCATCTGGTGATAGCACGGTGATTCATCTGGTGATAGCACGGTGATTCATCTGGTGATAGCACGGTGATTCATCTGGTGATAGCACGGTGATTCATCTGGTGATAGCACGGTGATTCATCTGGTGATAGCACGGTGATTCATCTGGTGATAGCACGGTGATTCATCTGGTGATAGCACGGTGATTCATCTGGTGATAGCACGGTGCCTCATCTGGTGATAGCACGGTGCCTCATCTGGTGATAGCACGGTGATTCATCTGGTGATAGCACGGTGATTCATCTGGTGATAGCATGGTGCCTCATCTGGTGATAGCACGGTGATTCATCTGGTGATAGCACGGTGATTCATCTGGTGATAGCACGGTGATTCATCTGGTGATAGCATGGTGCTTCATCTGGTGATAGCACGGTGATTCATCTGGTGATAGCACGGTGCTTCATCTGGTGATAGCACGGTGCTTCATCTGGTGATAGCACGGTGATTCATCTGGTGATAGCACGGTGATTCATCTGGTGATAGCACGGAGCTTCATCTGGTGATAGCACGGTGCTTCATCTGGTGATAGCACGGTGCCTCATCTGGTGATAGCACGGTGATTCATCTGGTGATAGCACGGTGCTTCATCTGGTGATAGCATGGTGCCTCATCTGGTGATAGCACGGTGATTCATCTGGTGATAGCACGGTGCTTCATCTGGTGATAGCACGGTGCCTCATCTGGTGATAGCACGGTGATTCATCTGGTGATAGCACGGTGCTTCATCTGGTGATAGCACGGTGCTTCATCTGGTGATAGCACGGTGCTTCATCTGGTGATAGCACGGTGCTTCATCTGGTGATAGCACGGTGCTTCATCTGGTGATAGCACGGTGCTTCATCTGGTGATAGCACGGTGCTTCATCTGGTGATAGCACGGTGCTTCATCTGGTGATAGCACGGTGCTTCATCTGGTGATAGCACGGTGATTCATCTGGTGATAGCACGGTGCTTCATCTGGTGATAGCACGGTGCTTCATCTGGTGATAGCACGGTGCTTCATCTGGTGAGACCAGACTGTGAGGATGAAGCATTAAGTTGTTACTCATTTAGCGACTGGCTACTTAGCTAGCTTAGCTTGCTAATTCCACCATGCTACAGGAAATGAGTCCAACAGAGGACAGAGGACAGCGCCGGGTCACGGTCCCTCTGCCTCACTCCTCGCCGCTAGGAGACGACTTTACCGGGAGGAGAGCAGGCGTTAGCTAGCTAGCTAATCAGTCTCGCTAACTAGCGTTAGTTTGGTATTAGTACTTTTACTATAACAGAGTATTTAACTGTGTAGTATTAGTACTTTTACTATAACAGAGTATTTAACTGTGTAGTATTAGTACTTTTACTATAACAGAGTATTTAACTGTGTAGTATTAGTACTTTTACTATAACAGAGTATTTAACTGTGTAGTATTAGTACTTTTACTATAACAGAGTATTTAACTGTGTAGTACTTAGTACTTTTACTATAACAGAGTATTTAACTGTGTAGTATTAGTACTTTTACTATAACAGAGTATTTAACTGTGTAGTACTAGTACTTTTACTATAACAGAGTATTTAACTGTGTAGTATTAGTACTTTTACTATAACAGAGTATTTAACTGTGTAGTACTAGTACTTTTACTATAACAGAGTATTTAACTGTGTAGTATTAGTACTTTTACTATAACAGAGTATTTAACTGTGTAGTATTAGTACTTTTACTATAACAGAGTATTTAACTGTGTAGTATTAGTACTTTTACTATAACAGAGTATTTAACTGTGTAGTATTAGTACTTTTACTATAACAGAGTATTTAACTGTGTAGTATTAGTACTTTTACTATAACAGAGTATTTAACTGTGTAGTATTAGTACTTTTACTATAACAGAGTATTTAACTGTGTAGTATTAGTACTTTTACTATAACAGAGTATTTAACTGTGTAGTATTAGTACTTTTACTATAACAGAGTATTTAACTGTGTAGTACTAGTACTTTTACTATAACAGAGTATTTAACTGTGTAGTATTAGTACTTTTACTATAACAGAGTATTTAACTGTGTAGTACTAGTACTTTTACTATAACAGAGTATTTAACTGTGTAGTATTAGTACTTTTACTATAACAGAGTATTTAACTGTGTAGTATTAGTACTTTTACTATAACAGAGTATTTAACTGTGTAGTACTAGTACTTTTACTATAACAGAGTATTTAACTGTGTAGTATTAGTACTTTTACTATAACAGAGTATTTAACTGTGTAGTATTAGTACTTTTACTATAACAGAGTATTTAACTGTGTAGTATTAGTACTTTTACTATAACAGAGTATTTAACTGTGTAGTATTAGTACTTTTACTATAACAGTTACTTTTACTTACTATACAGTATTTAACTGTGTAGTATTAGTACTTTTACTATAACAGAGTATTTAACTGTGTAGTACTAGTACTTTTACTATAACAGAGTATTTAACTGTGTAGTATTAGTACTTTTACTATAACAGAGTATTTAACTGTGTAGTACTAGTACTTTTACTATAACAGAGTATTTAACTGTGTAGTATTAGTACTTTTACTATAACAGAGTATTTAACTGTGTAGTATTAGTACTTTACTATAACAGAGTATTTAACTGTGTAGTACTAGTACTTTTACTATAACAGAGTATTTAACTGTGTAGTATTAGTACTTTTACTATAACAGAGTATTTAACTGTGTAGTACTAGTACTTTTACTATAACAGAGTATTTAACTGTGTAGTATTAGTACTTTTACTATAACAGAGTATTTAACTGTGTAGTACTAGTACTTTTACTATAACAGAGTATTTAACTGTGTAGTATTAGTACTTTTACTATAACAGAGTATTTAACTGTGTAGTATTAGTACTTTTACTATAACAGAGTATTTAACTGTGTAGTATTAGTACTTTTACTATAACAGTATTTAACTGTGTAGTATTAGTACTTTTACTATAACAGAGTATTTAACTGTGTAGTACTAGTACTTTTACTATAACAGAGTATTTAACTGTGTAGTATTAGTACTTTTACTATAACAGAGTATTTAACTGTGTAGTACTAGTACTTTTACTATAACAGAGTATTTAACTGTGTAGTATTAGTACTTTTACTATAACAGAGTATTTAAACTGTGTAGTATTAGTACTTTTACTATAACAGAGTATTTAACTGTGTAGTACTAGTACTTTTACTATAACAGAGTATTTAACTGTGTAGTATTAGTACTTTTACTATAACAGAGTATTTAACTGTGTAGTACTAGTACTTTTACTATAACAGAGTATTTAACTGTGTAGTATTAGTACTTTTACTATAACAGAGTATTTAACTGTGTAGTATTAGTACTTTTACTATAACAGAGTATTTAACTGTGTAGTACTAGTACTTTTACTATAACAGAGTATTTAACTGTGTAGTATTAGTACTTTTACTATAACAGAGTATTTAACTGTGTAGTATTAGTACTTTTACTATAACAGAGTATTTAACTGTGTAGTATTAGTACTTTTACTATAACAGAGTATTTAACTGTGTAGTACTAGTACTTTTACTATAACAGAGTATTTAACTGTGTAGTATTAGTACTTTTACTATAACAGAGTATTTAACTGTGTAGTATTAGTACTTTTACTATAACAGAGTATTTAACTGTGTAGTATTAGTACTTTTACTATAACAGAGTATTTAACTGTGTAGTATTAGTACTTTTACTATAACAGAGTATTTAACTGTGTAGTATTAGTACTTTTACTATAACAGTATTTAACTGTGTAGTATTAGTACTTTTACTATAACAGAGTATTTAACTGTGTAGTACTAGTACTTTTACTATAACAGAGTATTTAACTGTGTAGTATTAGTACTTTTACTATAACAGAGTATTTAACTGTGTAGTACTAGTACTTTTACTATAACAGAGTATTTAACTGTGTAGTATTAGTACTTTTACTATAACAGAGTATTTAACTGTGTAGTATTAGTACTTTTACTATAACAGAGTATTTAACTGTGTAGTATTAGTACTTTTACTATAACAGAGTATTTAACTGTGTAGTACTAGTACTTTTACTATAACAGAGTATTTAACTGTGTAGTATTAGTACTTTTACTATAACAGTATTTAACTGTGTAGTATTAGTACTTTTACTATAACAGAGTATTTAACTGTGTAGTATTAGTACTTTTACTATAACAGAGTATTTAACTGTGTAGTATTAGTACTTTTACTATAACAGAGTATTTAACTGTGTAGTACTAGTACTTTTACTATAACAGTATTTAACTGTGTAGTATTAGTACTTTTACTATAAGAGTATTTAACTGTGTAGTATTAGTACTTTTACTATAACAGAGTATTTAACTGTGTAGTATTAGTACTTTTACTATAACAGAGTATTTAACTGTGTAGTATTAGTACTTTTACTATAACAGAGTATTTAACTGTGTAGTATTAGTACTTTGTGTTATCAAACAGCCTCCAGCAGTAACTACACACATCAGGTGATACACAGAACTGTGTACTCTGTGTACTCTGTGTACTCTGTGTAAACAGCCAGTAAACAGAGTTCTTATTCCAGATATCTATAACCTCACGGGGACTAGTCTCAGTGAGGTTATAGATATCTGTGACTAGTCTCAGTGAGGTTATAGATATCTGTGACTAGTCTCAGTGAGGTTATAGATATCTGGGACTAGTCCCCGTGAGGTTATAGATATCTGGGACTAGTCTCAGTGAGGTTATAGATATCTGGGACTAGTCTCAGTGAGGTTATAGATATCTGGGACTAGTCCCCGTGAGGTTATAGATATCTGGGACTAGTCCCAGTGAGGTTATAGATATCTGTGACTAGTCTCAGTGAGGTTATAGATATCTGGGACTAGTCCCCGTGAGGTTATAGATATCTGTGACTAGTCTCAGTGAGGTTATAGATATCTGGGACTAGTCTCAGTGAGGTTATAGATATCTGGGACTAGTCTCAGTGAGGTTATAGATATCTGGGACTAGTCTCAGTGAGGTTATAGATATCTGGGACTAGTCTCAGTGAGGTTATAGATATCTGGGACTAGTCCCCGTGAGGTTATAGATATCTGGGACTAGTCCCAGTGAGGTTATAGATATCTGTGACTAGTCTCAGTGAGGTTATAGATATCTGGGACTAGTCTCAGTGAGGTTATAGATATCTGTGACTAGTCTCAGTGAGGTTATAGATATCTGGGACTAGTCTCAGTGAGGTTATAGATATCTGGGACTAGTCTCAGTGAGGTTATAGATATCTGTGACTAGTCTCAGTGAGGTTATAGATATCTGGGACTAGTCTCAGTGAGGTTATAGATATCTGGGACTAGTCCCCGTGAGGTTATAGATATCTGCTTTCTGTCTCTCACTAAAGACTCGTCTGTCCAACGAGTCTTTTTCTGTCTTCAGGAACTTCACAGAAATCAAATAAAACAGAAAACATGTTTGTTTAGTTTCAGGAGAAGAGGAAGAGGAGGATGAAGGACAGAGAGCAGTAGAGGAGGAAGAGGAGGATGAAGGACAGAGAGCAGTAGAGCAGTAGAGCAGGACGTACCTGAGAGGTTCCTCCGAGAGCTGCAGACACAAAGTGACCAGGTGAGAAACAGGAGACAGTTTAACCCTCTGAGGAGCCACGCCCTGCTACACACATCTACAACACACACACACACACACATAGACACACCCTGCTCACACATGCAGACCACACCCACCACCACACACACACTGAGTCACACACACACTCCACTGGGTGTGAGCTTGTCTCAGTGTGTGTGTGTGTGTGTGTGTGTGTGAACACAGTAACAGGAACACTTGAGATCAAACTGGGTTATTGATGGATTATTGGATTACTATTATTATTATTATTATTATTATTATGTGTTGCCATGGAAACTACAGAGCAGATTCAACCCTCCTGTTTCCCAGCAGGCATTGCTGCTGAATGCTGACTCAGCGTTTAACCCTTTAACTCCTCCTGCATAACTTCAGCTACAGACACCGTTCAGCCGTCTACACATTGAGCTCTTTAGGACATCAGTGATGAATCTATGTTTAAAGGTCCCATATTATAAAAAGTGTGATTTTCATGTCTTTTATATTATAAAGCAGCTTTAAGTGTTTTATATAAATACTGTGAAAGTATGAAAACGCTCAATATATACGTAGAAATACACATATAAAGAAATACTCGTATCCAGGAACAAGCCGTCAGGATTTCTGTCCATTTGTGATGTCACAAATATACAATATGTAGATCATCACACGGTTTTAAACGTAAACATTCTAAATGTGTCCCAGTTTATTTCCTGTTGCAGTGGATGTGAATAACATCAGCTGACAGGAAGTACACATGGACCCAAACTGTTGCCTAGCAACGCAATTCTGTTGAAATGCACTAAAACGGAGCACACACACACACACATAAACACACACAAACAAACACACAAACACACACACAAACACACAAACAAACACACACATAAACACACAAACAAACAAACACACAAACAAACAAACACACACATAAACACACACACACAAACAAACACACACACAAACACACACATAAACACACACATAAACACACTCTGTCTGTGTGATCATGAGTCACCAGTGAATCGTTTGTGTGTGTGTGCGTGTGTGTGTGCGTGTGTGTGTGTGTGCAGACAGGGTGTGGTTGTGTGTGTGGTTGTGTGTGTGTTTGTGTGTGTGTGCGTGTGTGTGTGTGTGTGTGTGCAGACAGGGTGTGGTTGTGTGTGTGGTTGTGTGTGTGTTTGTGTGTGTGTGCGTGTGTGTGTGTGTGCAGACAGGGTGTGGTTGTGTGTGTGGTTGTGTGTGTGTTTGTGTGTGTGTGCGTGTGTGTGTGTGTGCAGACAGGGTGTGGTTGTGTGTGTGGTTGTGTGTGTGTTTGTGTGTGTGTGTGTGTGTGTGTGTGCAGACAGGGTGTGGTTGTGTGTGTGGTTGTGTGTGTGTTTGTGTGTGTGTGTGTGTGTGTGTGTGCAGACAGGGTGTGGTTGTGTAGTCTGGTTCCTGGTGTGTAGCTTATTGTGTTCTTCTGCCCTCTGCTGGACAAACTATCATCTACCAGCATGTCCTCAACCTATTACAGTTTTTCTTGATTGTTTACACACATTTTCTGAAAGCATGCCTCATACTCTCAGAACTCTACACACAAATCAAAAAACACACACACAATGGGCAAAACCCCTCAATTCTCCTGCAAAATGAAACTTTACATTCAAAACAATGTTATTTCTTCTCAAAATGGTATTTTGTTTTCAAATGACACACACACACCATCATATGAATAGACATTTATAAGAACCAGTTGAACACTGATGTGCTCAATGTAAAACACTATGATGAATGGAAAACACTTCTTCTCCATTCATCATAATGACTTAGGCCTTTTTTTTGTTCAGTGTTACACTTACTACAGACAGTACATACATAAGTGTGTTGTAAAATATTTTAGAATATTGTTTTTATACTCAGAACACACAAATACACGGTAACAAATATATTTTATTTTCCCCACAAAAACAATGTACACAGTGAACATCCCAACCAACACAGAGTTGCACATACAGTGGTCTACATACAAAACAACAGAAGAATTTACTGTATACAGTTACAGTAAAAAAAACTATGCTGCATCCTCTCTTCTGTTTCGGTCTGGCCACAGCACCTCATCCACATCACAAGCAATGTTTGCCCTGGCCAAGCAGCGGGGGAAATATCGCTTAGCATGTCGAATCCAGCCATGAAAAGCATCAACTGATTGCTAATTGTAACACTGTGTGACAGGTGTTTGCCCATGTGATGAGTCAGTGTGCATAGTAGGGCAATTGTCTTTAGAATTTTGAATGACAGTGTGTTCCTTGTGAAAACGAGATTTTCTTCATGAAAATTGTGCCAAATGCAGAGAATTGTGTGTAGTGTTTTGAAAAAAGTGTGTTTTAGAACTGCAATTTGAGTGTAAAGCAGGAATTGTGCTTGTAGTTTAGCAGAATTGGTTCAGGGGGTTGGTGCATGAGTTACATGTTGTGGTCATTGTGTGTCAAGTACCAGTATTTGTGTGTAAACAATTGAGAAAAACTGTAATAATAATAATACTAATAACATTTATAATAATGATAATAAAATTAATATTATTATCATTAATATTAATATTAATGATAATAATAATAATAATATATACTTATTACTATTATTAATAATATTAACATCAATATTGATATAGTGTGTGTTCAGGATAACAACAGAATGTAACAATAAAGCTCTTCTCATCCTGAGAGGATCCTAAACCAGACCTGATCCCCCCAGGTTCTCTCACTCAACCAGGTCTCTGACCCCCTAACAGACCTGTTAGCTCTTCATCAGGTCTCTGACCCCCTAACAGACCTGTTAGCTCTTCATCAGGTCTCTGGTCCCCCTAACAGACCTGTTAGCTCCCCATCAGGTCTCTGACCCCCTAACAGACCTGTTAGCTCTTCATCAGGTCTCTGGTCCCCCTAACAGACCTGTTAGCTCCCCATCAGGTCTCTGGTCCCCCTAACAGACCTGTTAGCTCTTCATCAGGTCTCTGGTCCCCCTAACAGACCTGTTAGCTCCCCATCAGGTCTCTGACCCCCTAACAGACCTGTTAGCTCTTCATCAGGTCTCTGGTCCCCCTAACAGACCTGTTAGCTCCCCATCAGGTCTCTGGTCCCCCTAACAGACCTGTTAGCTCCCCATCAGGTCTCTGGTCCCCCTAACAGACCTGTTAGCTCCCCATCAGGTCTCTGGTCCCCCTAACAGACCTGTTAGCTCTTCATCAGGTCTCTGGTCCCCCTAACAGACCTGTTAGCTCTATGAACCCTCCAATCTGGATCCAGACCTCACCACAGAGACCAACGACCTCCTCATCACTCATCACAGCTGATTCTGGTCACATCTCCATCCTCCTCTTCATCCTCCTCCTCCTCCTCCTCTTCATCCTCCTCCTCCTCCTCTTCTTCATCCTCCTCTTCTTCATCCTCCTCCTCCTCCTCCTCATCCTCCTCTTCATCCTCCTCCTCCTCTTCCTCCTCCTCCTCTTCATCCTCCTCCTCCTCTTCATCCTCCTCCTCCTCCTCTTCTTCATCCTCCTCTTCTTCATCCTCCTCCTCCTCCTCTTCTTCATCCTCTTCATCCTCCTCCTCCTCCTCTTCTTCATCCTCCTCTTCTTCATCCTCCTCCTCCTCTTCATCCTCCTCCTCCTCCTCTTCTTCATCCTCCTCCTCCTCTTCATCCTCCTCCTCCTCCTCTTCTTCATCCTCCTCTTCTTCATCCTCCTCCTCCTCCTCCTCTTCATCCTCCTCCTCCTCATCCTCCTCTTCATCCTCCTCCTCCTCTTCCTCCTCCTCCTCTTCATCCTCCTCCTCCTCTTCATCCTCCTCCTCCTCCTCCTCCTCTTCTTCATCCTCCTCTTCTTCATCCTCCTTCTCCTCCTCCTCATCCTCTTCATCCTCCTCCTCCTCTTCTTCATCCTCCTCTTCTTCATCCTCCTCCTCCTCATCCTCCTCCTCCTCCTCCTTCTCCTCTTCTTCATCCTCCTCCTCTTCATCCTCCTCCTCCTTCTCCTCTTCTTCATCCTCCTCCTCCTCCTCCTCCTCCTCCTCTTCATCCTCCTCCTCATCCTCTTCTTCATCCTCCTCCTCCTCATCCTCCTCTTCATCCTCCTCCTCCTCCTCCTCCTCCTCCTCCTCCTCCTCTTCTTCATCCTCCTCTTCTTCATCCTCCTCCTCCTCCTCATCCTCTTCATCCTCCTCCTCCTCTTCATCCTCCTCTTCTTCATCCTCCTCCTCCTCCTCTTCATCCTCCTCCTCCTCCTCCTCTTCATCCTCCTCCTCCTCCTCCTCCTCCTCCTCCTCTTCTTCATCCTCCTCTTCTTCATCCTCCTCCTCCTCCTCCTCCTCATCCTCTTCATCCTCCTCCTCCTCTTCTTCATCCTCCTCTTCTTCATCCTCCTCCTCCTCCTCTTCATCCTCCTCCTCCTCCTCCTCCTCCTCCTCCTCTTCTTCATCCTCCTCTTCTTCATCCTCCTCCTCCTCCTCCTCCTCATCCTCTTCATCCTCCTCCTCCTCTTCTTCATCCTCCTCCTCCTCATCCTCCTCCTCCTTCTCCTCTTCTTCATCCTCCTCCTCCTCCTCCTCCTCATCCTCCTCTTCATCCTCCTCCTCCTCTTCCTCCTCCTCCTCTTCATCCTCCTCCTCCTCCTCCTCTTCATCCTCCTCCTCCTCCTCTTCTTCATCCTCCTCTTCTTCATCCTCCTCCTCCTCCTCCTCCTCCTCCTCCTCCTCCTCTTCATCCTCCTCCTCATCCTCTTCTTCATCCTCCTCCTCCTCATCCTCCTCTTCATCCTCCTCCTCTACCTCCTCCTCCTCCTCCTCCTCCTCTTCATCCTCCTCCTCTTCCTCCTCCTCATCCTCCTCTTCATCCTCCTCCTCCTCTTCCTCCTCCTCCTCTTCATCCTCCTCCTCCTCATCCTCCTCTTCATCCTCATCCTCCTCCTCCTCCTCCTCCTCATCCTCTTCTTCATCCTCCTCCTCCTCCTCATGTTCCTCTTCATCCTCCTCCTCCTCTTCATCCTCCTCCTCCTCCTCCTCTTCCTCCTCATCCTCCTCTTCATCCTCCTCCTCCTCCTCATCCTCCTCTTCATCCTCCTCCTCCTCTTCCTCCTCCTCCTCCTCCTCATCCTCTTCTCCTCCTCCTCCTCCTCCTTCTCCTCTTCTTCATCCTCCTCCTCATCCTCCTCTTCATCCTCCTCCTCCTCCTCCTCCTCCTCCTCCTTCTCCTCCTCCTCCTCCTCCTCTTCTTCATCCTCCTCCTCCTCCTCCTCCTCTTCTTCATCCTCCTCCTCCTCATCCTCCTCTTCATCCTCCTCCTCTTCTTCATCCTCCTCCTCCTCTTCCTCCTCCTCATCCTCCTCTTCATCCTCCTCCTCATCCTCTTCTTCATCCTCCTCCTCCTCATCCTCCTCTTCATCCTCCTCCTCTACCTCCTCCTCCTCCTCCTCCTCCTCCTCTTCATCCTCCTCCTCCTCATCCTCCTCTTCATCCTCCTCTTCCTCCTCCTCCTCATCCTCTTCTTCATCCTCCTCCTCCTCCTCCTCCTCTTCATCCTCCTCCTCCTCTTCATCCTCCTCCTCCTCCTCCTCCTCCTCCTCTTCATCCTCCTCCTCCTCCTCCTCATCCTCCTCGTCCTCCTCCTCATCCTCCTCCTCCTCCTCCTCCTCCTCTTCTTCATCCTCCTCCTCCTCATCCTCGTCTTCCTCCTCCTCCTCCTCATCCTCTTCCTCCTCCTCCTCCTCCTCCTCGTCTTCCTCCTCCTCCTCCTCCTCCTCCTCCTCCTCCTCCTCCTCCTCTTCTTCATCCTCCTCCTCCTCCTCCTCATCCTCCTCCTCCTCCTCCTCTTCCTCATCCTCCTCCACCGCCTCTCTGACCACCTAGGACTCAGCGGAACAGCTGTCTCCTGGTTTCTGGTCCATCTCTCCAACAGAAACCAGTTCATCACCCTCAGTGACTCCAGCTCCCCCCCCCTAACCAACCAAAATTGTGCCTCAAGGTTCTGTGTTTGGACCCCTCCTCTTCATCATCTACATGCTCCCCCTCGGTCACATTATCCACCACCATGGTCTCAGTTTCCACCCCTACGCCGACGACATTCCGCTCTACCTCAGCACCAAGCCATCCCACCCCGGTCCATCCCCCCCGGTCCATCCCCCCCCGGTCCATCCCACCCCAGTCCATCCCCCCCCGGTCCATCCCACCCAAGTCCATCCCCCCCCCCCCGGCCCCTACTCAACTGCCTGCATGAAAACATGATGATGTCATCAAACCTTCTCAACCTCAACAGCAGCTAAACAGAGCTCAGGGTTGTGGCCCCTAAGGCACTGCTCTCCTCCTGGACCTGGATGTCTCCTCCTACCCTTCCTCTGAGGTCCTCCACCTCTAGGCGTCATCCTGGACTCCACCCTCTCATTTCACTCACACATCAAATCCACCACTAAATCTACCACCTCAAAGACATCTCCCGCCTCTGGCCATCCATCACCCTCCGACTCCGTGGAAGAGACCCTCATCCACTCCTTCATCACCGCACACTACTGGAACGGAGTCCTGTACGGGGGGTGTACACACACACACACACACACACACACACACTCTAGCAGCAGTAAACAGTGTGTGTGTTCATCCTGCAGCATTTATAGGTACATTTACACTAGTACACATCTGGGGGTTGTGCTGCTGCAGAAATACTGAGAACACCTGGATGAGCTTCTCATATGATGAATATATGTATATATATATATATACAGAGTATATACTGTATACTGTATATGGTAAATAGAGTATATACTGTATAGAGTAAATACTGTATAGAGTAAATACTGTATAGAGTAAATAGAGTATATACTGTATAGAGTATATACTGTATAGAGTAAATAGAGTATATACTGTATAGAGTATATACTGTATAGAGTAAATACTGTATAGAGTAAATAGAGTATATACTGTATAGAGTAAATACTGTATAGAGTAAATAGAGTATATACTGTATAGAGTATATACTGTATAGAGTAAATAGAGTATATACTGTATAGAGTATATACTGTATAGAGTAAATACTGTATAGAGTAAATAGAGTATATACTGTATAGAGTATATACTGTATAGAGTAAATACTGTATAGAGTAAATAGAGTATATACTGTATAGAGTAAATAGAGTATATACTGTAGAGAGTAAATAGAGTATATACTGTATAGAGTAAATAGAGTATATACTGTAGAGAGTAAATAGAGTATATACTGTAGAGAGTATATACTGTATAGAGTAAATACTGTATAGAGTAAATAGAGTATATACTGTATAGAGTATATACTGTATAGAGTAAATACTGTATAGAGTAAATAGAGTATATACTGTATAGAGTAAATAGAGTATATACTGTAGAGAGTAAATAGAGTATATACTGTAGAGTATAGAGTGATGTAGCTGAAGGGACCAGAGACCGTGAGGCTGGATGCTGTCAGTGTGTCCTCTAGTAGTAAAACATGTTTTATTGGCAGCAGAGAGCCATAAAATCAGTGTGTGTGTGTGTGTGTGTGTGTGTGTGTGTGTGTGTGTGTGTGTGTGTGTAGTAAAATGAGCTCAGCATCTTAAAATGCAAATGAGGAAAAACACATTTTAGCCGCAGGAGACAGAAGAGACAGGATACACTCTCTATGTAGCTACTATGTAGTATACATAGGCTAATATGTAGTATACACGTAGCTACTATGTAGTATACACGTAGCTACTATGTAGTATACATAGGCTAATATGTAGTATACACGTAGCTACTATGTAGTATATACGTAGCTACTATGTAGTATATACGTAGCTACTATGTAGTATACATAGGCTAATATGTAGTATACACGTAGCTACTATGTAGTATATACGTAGCTACTATGTAGTATACACGTAGCTACTTTGTAGTATACATAGGCTAATATGTAGTATACACGTAGCTACTATGTAGTATACACATAGCTACTATGTAGTATACACGTAGCTACTATGTAGTATACATAGGCTAATATGTAGTATACACGTAGCTACTATGTAGTATATACGTAGCTACTATGTAGTATACACGTAGCTACTATGTAGTATACATAGGCTAATATGTAGTATACACGTAGCTACTATGTAGTATACACGTAGCTACTATGTAGTATACATAGGCTAATATGTAGTATACACGTAGCTACTATGTAGTATATACATAGGCTCCTATGTAGTATAGGCCTATATACTGTATGTAGCACCGTAGGCTGGTCAGTTGATGTGTGAACATAATGCTTCATGAATTTCGGGGAAGAATCAGACATGGGCTGAGCTGTCATTAACCAGCTGATGGTGCAGAGTGCATTCTGGGATACGGAGGACTAAAGGATCACAGGTTGGGTCATACAGAGACTTAGACTCTGCTCACCACACCTGCAGCTCATTAATATTCATGAAGAGGTTTTAATAGTTAAATAAAGGTTATATACTGTATATATATATATATATATATATATATATGTAAGCAGAGAGTGATGGTTTGTTCTCACTTACTCACTGTTTCCAGAGCTTTGAGCTACACCTCATGGGCTTCCTCGGTTGTCATGGAGACAGCTCCCTCGTGATCACATGACCTAAGTGTGTAAATTCAGTCAGGAGACACAGACAGCAGTTATGACCTGTCATCACAACACATCCAATACGTGATTTCACTACGGAGGTTTGGTTTGGTGCTCCGCCCCGCCCCGTCAGAGTGCTCTGATCTCCTCAACTGATGCTTTCATCAGTTATTGATGGATTAACCCTTTAAACACTAACCCTCCTCATCTTCATCACTCCTCCTCCTCCTCCTCCTCTCCTCCTGCTCCTCCTGCTCCTCCTATTCATCACTCCTCCTCCTCTCTCCTGCTCCTCCTCTTCATCACTCCTCCTCCTCCTCATCACTCCTCCTCCTCTTCATCACTCCCCCTCCTCCTCCTCTTCATCACTCCTCCTCCTCTCTCCCCCTGCTCCTCCTCCTCCAGCAGCTGTGTGTCTGTTAACATGTCTGAACATGTCTGACCCTCTGAGTGACCTCTGACCTCCTGCTCCTATGAGACTCCCTGAGGCCTGATGAGAGAAGAAGAAAAGAAGAAGAAGAAGAAGAAGAGTCTGGATGTTAGCTCTGTGGATGCTAATAGATGCTAATGTCTGTCTGTCTGTCTGACACATGTCAACTATTATGGGATGGATGGTGATAAGATCAGATGACGACTTTATTCTGGAGATATTACGACTTTATTCTGGAAATATTACAACTTTATTCTGGAGATATTACGACTTTATTCTGGAAATATTACAACTTTATTCTGGAGATATTACGACTTTATTCTGGAAATATTACAACTTTATTCTGGAGATATTACGACTTTATTCTGGAAATATTACAACTTTATTCTGGAAATATTACGACTTTATTCTGAAAATATTACAACTTTATTCTGGAGATATTACAACTTTATTCTGGAAATATTACAACTTTATTCTGGAGATATTACGACTTTATTCTGGAAATATTACAACTTTATTCTGGAAATATTACAACTTTATTCTGGAGATATTACAACTTTATTCTGGAAATATTACAACTTTATTCTGGAGATATTACGACTTTATTCTGGACATATTACGACTTTATTCTGGAAATATTACGACTTTATTCTGGAAATATTACGACTTTATTCTGGAGATATTACAACTTTATTCTGGAGCTATTACGACTTTATTCTAGACATATTACGACTTTATTCTGGAAATATTACAACTTTATTCTGGAGATATTACAACTTTATTCTGGAAATATTACAACTTTATTCTGGAGATATTACAACTTTATTCTGGAAATATTACGACTTTATTCTGGAAATATTACAACTTTATTCTGGAGATATTACAACTTTATTCTGGAGATATTACAACTTTATTCTGGAAATATTACGACTTTATTCTGGAAATATAACAACTTTATTCTGGAGATATTACGATTTTATTATGGAGATATTACGACTTTATTCTGGAGATATTACAACTTTATTCTGGAAATATTACAACTTTATTCTGGAAATATTACGACTCTATTATGGAGATATTACGACTTTATTCTGGAAATATTACAACTTTATTCTGGAAATATTACGACTTATTATGGAGATATTACAACTTTTTTCTGGAGATATAACGACTTTATTCTGGAAATATAATGACTTTATTCTGGAAATATTACAACTTTATTCTGGAAATATTACGACTTTATTATGGAGATATTACGACTTTATTCTGGAGATATTACAACTTTGTTCTGGAAATATAATGAAGTGGAGTCTTTAGATCAATGGTCTCAAACTCAATTTACCTGGGGGCCGCTGGAGGCAGAGTCTGGGTGAGTCTGGGTGCTTTATACTGGTTTATACTGGTTAATACTGCTTTATACTGCTTTATACTGGTTAATACTGGTTAATACTGCTTTATACTGGTTAATACTGGTTTATACTGCTTTATACTGCTTTATACTGGTTAATACTGCTTTATACTGGTTAATACTGGTTTATACTGGTTAATACTGTTTTATACTGCTTTATACTGGTTTATACTGCTTTATACTGGTTAATACTGGTTTATACTGGTTAATACTGGTTAATACTGCTTTATACTGGTTAATACTGCTTTATACTGGTTTATACTGGTTAATACTGGTTTATACTGGTTAATACTGTTTTATACTGCTTTATACTGGTTTATACTGCTTTATACTGGTTAATACTGGTTTATACTGGTTAATACTGGTTAATACTGCTTTATACTGGTTAATACTGCTTTATACTGGTTAACACTGCTTTATACTGGTTAATACTGCTTTATACTGCTTTATACTGGTTAATACTGCTTTATACTGGTTAATACTGGTTTATACTGGTTAATACTGGTTTATACTGCTTTATACTGGTTTATACTGCTTTATACTGGTTAATACTGGTTTATACTGGTTAATACTGGTTAATACTGCTTTATACTGGTTAATACTGCTTTATACTGGTTTATACTGCTTTATACTGGTTAATACTGGTTTATACTGGTTAATACTGTTTTATACTGCTTTATACTGGTTTATACTGCTTTATACTGGTTAATACTGGTTTATACTGGTTAATACTAGTTAATACTGCTTTATACTGGTTAATACTGCTTTATACTGGTTAACACTGCTTTATACTGGTTAATACTGCTTTATACTGGTTAACACTGCTTTATACTGGTTAATACTGCTTTATACTGGTTAACACTGCTTTATACTGCTTTATACTGGTTAATACTGCTTTATACTGGTTAATACTGCTTTATACTGCTTTATACTGGTTAATACTGGTTTATACTGCTTTATACTGGTTAATACTGCTTTATATTGGTTAATACTGCTTTATAATGCTTAATACTGGTTAATACTGCTTTATACTGGTTAATACTGCTTTATACTGCTTTATACTGGTTAATACTGCTTTATACTGATTTATACTGGTTAATACTGCTTTATATTGGTTAATACTGCTTTATAATGGTTAATACTGGTTAATACTGCTTTATACTGGTTAATACTGCTTTATACTGGTTAATACTGCATTATACTGCTTTATACTGGTTAATACTGCTTTATACTGGTTAATACCGCTTTATACTGGTTAATACTGGTTAATACTGCTTTATACTGGTTAATACTGCTTTATACTGGTTAATACCGCTTTATACTGCTTTATACTGCTTTATATTGGTTAATACTGCTTTATAATGGTTAATACTGGTTAATACTGCTTTATACTGGTTAATACTGCTTTATACTGGTTAATACCGCTTTATACTGCTTTATACTGGTTTATACTGCTTTATATTGGTTAATACTGCTTTATAATGGTTAATACTGGTTAATACTGCTTTATACTGGTTAATACTGGTTAATACTGCTTTATACTGGTTAATACTGCTTTATACTGGTTAATACTGGTTTCTACTGCTTAATACTGATTTATACTGGTTAATACTGGTTAATACTGCTTTATACTGGTTAATACCGCTTTATACTGCTTCATACTGGTTAATACTGGTTTCTACTGCTTAATACTGATTTATACTGGTTAATACTGGTTAATACCGCTTTATACTGCTTCATACTGGTTAATACTGGTTTCTACTGCTTAATACTGATTTATACTGGTTAATACTGCTTTATACTGGTTAATACTGGTTAATACTACTTTATACTGGTTAATACTGCTTTATTCTGCTTTATACTGGTTAATACTGGTTTCTACTGCTTAATACTGCTTTATACTGGTTAATACTGGTTAATACTGCTTTATACTGGTTAATACCGCTTTATACTGCTTCATACTGGTTAATACTGCTTTATACTGGTTAATACCGCTTTATACTGCTTCATACTGGTTTCTACGGCTTAATACTGATTTATACTGGTTAATACTGCTTTATACTGGTTTATACTGGTTAATACTGCTTTATACTGGTTAATACTGGTTTATACTGGTTAATACTGGTTAATACTGGTTAATACTGATTTATACTGGTTAATACTGCTTTATACTGGTTAATACTGGTTTATACTGCTTTATACTGGTTAATACTGCTTTATACTGGTTTATACTGGTTAATACTGGTTTATACTGGTTAATACTGGTTAATACTGATTTATACTGGTTAATACTGGTAAATACTGCTTTATACTGGTTTATACTGGTTAATACTGGTTTATACTGGTTAATACTGCTTTATACTGGTTAATACTGGTTTATACTGGACCACAACTGGGACACAACCCTCAGAGGAAACAGATGAACGCAGAACAACGGACCGTTAATGTTAATGTTAACCTTAACGTCTACGTTTAATGAAGCATCAAAAGGCTACGCAGCAGTACCGTTATACACACATTATACATTAAATACACTCTCACATCAGTAACAGTCGGTTGCAGTCGCATATGGGATCATTTACAGGAGCAGACCGGGACTTTAAAGAGCTTTAAAGTCCAGAGTCAGATGAGAAGACGGATGTCAGCTTTATCTCTGTGTGTTTAGCCTAGCTTAGCATAGAGACAGGAAGCAGATTCTAATCTAATCTATTATGTACACATATCAAAGATATTTAAATTAACTTCCCAACCCTTGATTCACAACTTCGGATGCTAATCAGCAAACCTTTGTTAGCTAGAGACCAACGTGTTGGCGGTGGAACGGACCGCTAAAACAATCCCATGAAACCATTCAATCGTTCGCTTCCATGCTAACCGCTGAAACAACAGTCTCTTTCATAATTCTATTTCTACACAACAAACAACAACAATGTACATCACACATCACACATCACACACACTGAGAGCGGCTGGAGGGTGATTGGTTTCTATTTTGATGGAGCTAGGCTAACAGTGGAGCTAGGCTAACAGTGGAGCTAGGCTAACAGTGGAGCTAGGCTAACAGTGGAGCTAGGCTAACAGTGGAGCTAGGCTAACAGTGGAACTAGGCTAACAGTGGAGCTAGGCTAACAGTGGAGCTAGGCTAACAGTGGAGCTAGGCTAACAGTGGAGCTAGGCTAACAGTGGAGCTAGGCTAACAGTGGAGCTAGGCTAACAGTGGAGCTAGGCTAACAGTGGAGCTAGGCTAACAGTGTCACCACTGTAACATGTGATATGCTAGCTGTTCGTAGGTAGCTGATGTTATGCTATATGCTAACTATTTGCTGCGATATTGATTGTGCTAGCTGTTGTTGTAGCTACACTGGTTAGCAGGTTCCTCCTGCTTCTTTGTGCTAAGCTAGGCTAAACACATCCTGGACACAGATTAAAGTGCTAAACAGAAAGCTGTTCCTTTAACTAATGAAAGAGAGATAACTGAACTCTTGATCGTGAACGTTGACGTCGGCTAGGACCGTGTTGGGTTGGGTTGTTTTCCAGCTGACCTCAGAAGGAGGTCTCACTCTCAACAGTACTTCAGTGACTTTATTTCACATCGTAGCAGATTTGATGAAAGAGCAGCAACATGTAGAGCTCAACAGTGTTTGAACAACTCCGGGTCAGGAAGTGAATTTCACATTAATTCATTCATTAACGTCTCAGAAAATCCTTCCATAAAGAGTTTTATTGGAACCAACCAGCTACGAGACGAACGGTGACCATCAAACATTTGATTCAGACCAAAGAAACACTGGAAAATGGAAGAAAAAAAAGGTACAAAACTGTGTAGATAATTATGTTGAAGAGGGTTAGGGTTAGGGTTAACCCTAACCCTAACCCCAGTGAAGGAACTACTCATCCCATAAACCTTTGCGAATGGCGACTTGCCGCCTCTGGAAACTTCTGAAAAACATTTAAACTAACCGCTGTTGATCTAAAATGAAGACCGTTCACGCCTTATTTCTGAAACATTTTGTAATATCAGAGAAAGTTTCCAAATGAGCCGCCACGTTAGTACGGTGTGAAATCCAGGAGCAGACCGCGGCGCAGACCGCGGAGCAGCTGTGGATACATACCCTCACCAGCCGTTCACGGGTGCAGTAAACATCTCCATGGTAACAGTGAGCTCCACCAATCAGAGATGTCGCTGTTCAACACGTTCTCTCTCCCAACTCGTCAAATACCGCCGCTTGGTCGGTGCTCCTCGCCATTGAAAAACGACACACGGGGTACCCCCTCGACCGGGGACGACGTGTCAGTATATGCTCGCTCGCGGTTGACGTTAACTTCATTGACTAATGACTCACATAACTGACCACACCGACGAGTCACGTGACTAAAGACGCGACAAAATAAGTCAACGTTACTTTCAGCCTCACACGGGGCACCAATAGTGGTCTCCTGGTTGAAGGTCTTGTCTTGTTTGTTTCACCCGTCCACCTTCCCTCCCCTCCCTCCCTCCTTCCCTCCCGCCCTGAATGGACTCTCACGTTATTAATACTACGTCACTGCTCCGACCGTCGAATAACGCCACGGGTGGGTTTACACTGGAGTTAGTTGAAAGCCCGCTTCATCACATACTGTCGCTAAAGGGTAACTCCGTGCTTCGGTTTCCGATGCCGAGGGACGCTGACTAAACGGCGGTAGTGGGTAGTGTAGCCCCTTTCCATGACATCACAAATAAAACCAGGTTGATATCAGACGGACCGGTGGCATCTACAGGAGCAGATCGTTTCACAAACTCGTAGCTGGAGGTACATCCACCTCGGATGGTTACGACATTTTTGGCGAATAATCAAAATCTTCCATTCAGAATATGAAATGGAGGATTTGTACTTCCTGTTCGTCACTGTTGAGCTCTATTCTGACATTCACACAGAAAAACAGGCATCTCCGCGGCATCCAGAAAACCTCTGTTTACATTCCACTGATCTGACATCAGGATAACCACCTCAACAGAGACTAACACCTCTAAAAAACACATTATATAAACAGGTTACCGTGGCAACAGAGGTGTCTTAGCGTATAAATGTAATGGACCAGCGGTCAGGCACCACCATGTGTGGTATCCAATATGTACCAAGCAAATATATATATTAGGTTTTAAATAGCTGTCATCGAGTAATAAAGAGACGTTTGGCGTGTTGGTGCGCTGCAACGAAGGGTGAAGGTCAGGTGATCATAAATATAAAACAAGGCGACGTAAAAAACAACAGATCAACAGGGTTCCACCGTCCGTCCCGTCCAATGACAGTTTGTCTCAAAGTGAAGAAACCTCAACCCTCAACACAACGCAGAAACGTCTGAGGAGACTTCTGACAACCTTCTGGACACATTAAGGCTGCTTTCACATCAGGGACCAGGATGTTCGCCAGCTGAGGCACTTGTTGGACCAGGAAGTCGAGGGGGGGGGGGGGGGGGGGGGGGAGTATAACTTGTGAGAACCAGATGAACTAGTCTGATCCACAACCACCGGTTTATGACTTAAGGAAAACCTCATGTGGTGTTTATAAAACATGTTTCAGTGAAACTAGTTCAGTGTTTGAGCAGCAGGGTCACATGAGAGGAACTTCACGCTAGATTTGGCGTTGACGGTTGTTTACCCTCTGTCCACGTGAACCAGCTAGTGCTGCGGCGGCTTTCTCACCAGCTGAACCACTTGAACTTTAAGTGGCGTCCTCAGATTTCCATGTTGAGAAACCGAAACCCCCCACACGGTCCACGTGAGGGTAAATATAGACGCAGGAAGTTGATGAGATGACACGGTGGCAGATCAAGTAACTTATGTAACCGTTGCAACACAAATACACACCTCAAGATGCCTCCTTGTTCCACTTTGAGCATTTAAGCTTCATACAGGCGCCAAACGTCCCTCCTGACTAACAACTAAAGAGAAACGAGACGTGACGGAGACGCTGAACTAAGACTTGTTGTCTTGATAAATGTCACACATGCTTTAATAAAGATGGCCGACTGGCGTGGCGCCGTCTCTTAGGCCGAAGAGGCTCTGGGATAGTTGACACATCAGCGTACCGGGCAGCACCGGTCAGGTTGGGTTCTGGTACACTAGAAGTGCACGGGTAAGGCACCCCTAAAGATATGGCTCTGGTCCAGTTTGGCGGGGTTCACACGGTGGTCATGAGTTTGAGAGAACCCGACCTGAACCGGAGGATCTTCTTCTTCAGGTTGTGAGAGGCCTTGATCTTGACGAAGGCCTTCGCCTTCGCTGGAGTCATTTCCTGCCCCGCCGCCGTCCCAGCTGCCCCCAACTGGCTCCACCCCCTTCCCATCCCGCCGCCGCTCTCTTCGGTGTCGCTCTCCTCCACGTCCTCCTCCTCGCTGAACTCGCTGTCTCCGAAGCGGTTGGTGGTGTAGTTGGACCTGTCGTCCTCGCTGGTGTCCACGATGGTGGAGTGAAAGAGCGATGCGCACTCGGCCGAGTACTCGGAGTCGCTTCCCGCCACGTAGGAGTACGGGCTGCTAGCCTGCTCGGCGGCGGGGATGTACACGCCGGCTGCAGATTGGCTCAGCAGCTCCTTCCTCTGCCGCCGCTGAGCGCGCCTGAACGCCTCATCATACGGTACCTCCATGATGGCACGTAACCGCCTGTAATCGTTTCGCTTGTGCTTTGGTTTGGCAACAACCACGACCTGGTCGCGTCCGTGATGATGATGATGGCGCTGGTGGTTTCCATGGTGATGGTGCCTGGATGCACCCGAGCGCACTGTGCTCAGTGTTGACGTGGCGTGTTTGTCCAGAACTCTGCCTTCTGGGATGGATTCAGGGAGGCGTTTGATCCTGGAGATGGACGCGGCGTGTGCACCACCGGCTGCTCTCTTGGAGGCTTTAATACTGACGGCGCCTCCGTCCTCCAGCAGCCGGGACTTTCTAGAACTGGACCTGTGATGGGACACGTCGCCTCTTCGGTCTGACGGAGGCTCGTTGTGGTCAGACGCCCGACTCGTCTTCATCGGCGCCGTGGTCTTCACCTTGACAGTCCTGACATTCTTGCTGCCACCCTTGCGGAGTTTGACGTTCTGCCGCTGGGCGGGAATGTTTCTGGCATTAACCATGTGTGTCCCTCCTCCTGCTCCTCCTGCTGCTCCTGCTGCTCCTCCTCCTGCTCCTCCTGCTCCACCTGCTCCTCCTGCTCCTCCTGCTCCACCTGCTCCTCCTGCTCCACCTGCTTCATCTTGACTCTGGGAGGAGGAGCCTAGACTGGCGACGTCATCAACCCTCTCAGTCTGGCCCGGTTGTGGAGTCTTCGGGCCGTTCTGAGGAGTAACGGATGAAGGTGATTTGAGGAGCGTCTCTGGGTCTGGACAGCAACATGGCTGCTTGGTCTCTTTGGGGGAGGAGTTCTCTTTGGGTCTGACGTCTTCAGACGCCGCTAAGGGAGGAGGAAGTCTTCTGCTCTTCTGTCTCAGCAGACCGTTGGTATCAGAGTTGGAGACAGACGAGCCGACACAGAGAGGAGAGCTGGTCAAGTCGCCGTCATTAATCTTGAAGCTGTTCTGCGCCGTGTCAACGCCGCCATCAGGGTCAACCGCCATCTGGGTCTCCTGCTCCTCAGGTGTACCGTCAATGGACCAGTGTCTCTCAGGAGACGAGGTGGCGTTACCTTCTCCTGGTGCTCCTCCTGCCGACCAGGAGGGTTTGGAGTCAGACCCCCTCAGAGTCCCTAAACTGGACGCAGACCTCCCACAGAGACCGGCCTGCCTCAGGACGCTCTTTGACGGGTCGGTGCTGATGCTGGTCCTGGGTCTGCTGGTCCTGACGGGCAGAGTCCTCCGCTGCAGCAGACCGTAGATGTAGCCGTCCAGTCGCTTATGGGAGGAAGAAGAAGAAGTGGAGGCGGGCCAGGAGGAGCTCTGAGGCACAAGAGGAGCTGAGAGAGGAGAAGATTCACCACCAGCCTCAACGCTTCTTATACCGCTGTAACCCAACATCTGCAGGAAGACGGGGCTCTGGACCGCCACGGCGTGCAGCGGGCTCGGGTAGCGGTAAATGTCGCCGCCGTTTCGGGCAACCAGGTCGCAGTGGTACTTAGACTGGGAGTCACAGGAGGCCACCGAGGAGACCGGGTGAGGAGCCGACAGCGAGCGGCAGACCGTACCAGAGGAGGAGGAGTCATCACAAAGTCCTCCAACCAAACCGTCACACTCCAAACAAC
>NW_023618464.1:55000-71225 GCF_015220745.1 Sebastes umbrosus | reverse complement strand
ATTTTGTTTACCAACATTTTTCACACTTTTTTTTTTAGACATTTTCTTTCAGACTTTTTTCAGACATTTTTTCAGAGATTTTTATTTTTTTTTACCTTTTTCAACAATAGTTTAGACTTTTGTTTACCAACATTTTTCACAATTTCTTTTTAGACATTTCTTCAGACTTTTTTCAGACATTTTTTTTTTTTTACCTTTTTCAGACTATTGTTTAGAATTTTGTTTACCAACATTTTTTCACACTTTTTTTTTAGGCATGTTCTTCAGACATTTTTCAGACTATTTTTTGGGGACATTTTTCAGACATTCTTTTTTACCTTTTTCAAACATTGTTTAGACTTTTGTTTACCAACACTTTTCAAACTTTTTTTTCAGACTTTTTTCAGACATTTTTTCAGACATTTTTTTTTTTTTTTTTTTTACCTTTTTCAAACATTGTTTAGACTTTTGTTTACCAACATTTTTCAAACTTTTTTTTTTAGACATTTTCTTCAGACTTTTTTCAGACATTTTTTTTACCTTTTTCAGACATTGTTTAGACTTTTGTTTTACAACATTTTTCAAACTTTTTTTTTCAACTTTTTTTTCAGACCTTTTTTTTTTTTTACCTTTTTCAGACATTGTTTAGAATTTTGTTTACCAACATTTTTCACACTTTTTTTTTTAGACATTTTCTTCAGACTTTTTTCAGACATTTTTTCAGAGATTTTTATTTTTTTTTTACCTTTTTCAAACAATAGTTTAGACTTTTGTTTACCAACATTTTTCACAATTTCTTTTTAGACATTTTCTTCAGACTTTTTTCAGACATTTTTTTTTTTTTTTACCTTTTTCAGACATTGTTTAGAATTTTGTTATCCAACACTTTTCAAACTTTTTTTTTCAGACTTTTTGTCGGACATTTTTTTTTTTTTTACCTTTTTCAAACATTGTTTAGACTTTTGTTTTCCAACATTTTTCAAACTTTTTTTTTAGGCATGTTCTTCAGACATTTTTCAGACATTTTTTTTTTAGACATTTTCTTCAGACCTTTTTTTTTTTTTTTTTTACCTTTTTCAGACATTGTTTAGACTTTTGTTTTCCAACACTTTTCAAACTTTTTTTTTCAGATATTTTTCAGACCTTTTTTTTTTTTTTTACCTTTTTCAGACATTGTTTAGACTTTTGTTTTACAACATTTTTCAAACTTTTTTTTTCAACTTTTTTTTCAGACATTTTTTTTTTTTTTTTTTTACCTTTTTCAAACATAGTTTAGAATTTTGTTTACCAACATTTTTCACACTTTTTTTTTTAGACATTTTCTTTAGACTTTTTTCAGACATTTTTTCAGACATTTTTCAGACCTTTTTTTTTTTTTTTTTACCTTTTTCAAACAATAGTTTAGACTTTTGTTTACCAACATTTTTCACACTTTTTTTTTTAGACATTTTCTTCAGACTTTTTTCAGACATTTTTTCAGATATTTTTTTTTTTTTTTACCTTTTTCAAACATTGTTTAGACTTTTGTCTACCAACATTTTTCACAATTTTTTTTTAGATATTTTCTTCAGACTTTTTTCAGACATTTTTTTTTTTTTTTACCTTTTTCAGACATTGTTTAGAATTTGTTTACCAACATTTTTCAAACTTTTTTTTTCAACTTTTTTTTCAGACATTTTTTTTTTTTTTTTACCTTTTTCAAACATTGTCTTTTTCAGACATTTTTTCAGACTTTATATGTATAACTAGTATATATATACTGTATATGTAGTATATGTATATGTATATGTATACTGTATATGTAGTATATGTATATGTATACTGTAAATGTAGTATATGTATACTGTAAATGTATTATATGTATACTGTATATGTATATGTATATGTATATGTAGTATATGTATATGTATACTGTATATGTAGTATATGTATATGTATATGTAGTATATGTATATGTATATGTATACGTAGTATATGTATATGTATATGTATATGTATATGTATACGCAGTATATGTATACGTAGTATATGTATATGTATATGTATATGTGGTATATGTATATGTATATGTATATGTATTTGTATATGTATATGTATATGTAGTATATGTATATGTATATGTAGTATATGTATATGTATACTGTATACGTAGTATATGTATATGTATATGTATTTGTATATGTATATGTATATGTAGTATATGTATATGTATATGTATATGTAGTATATGTATATGTATATGTATATGTAGTATATGTATATGTATATGTATACGTAGTATATGTATATGTATATGTATTTGTATATGTATATGTATATGTATACGTAGTATATGTATATGTATATGTATATGTAGTATATGTATATGTATATGTATATGTATTTGTATATGTATATGTATATGTAGTATATGTATATGTATATATGTATATAGTACACAGACTGAGGGACATGATCAGAGCAGAAGTAAATACTTTATTAGGAGTATATATAGGCTGAAATACAATGTCCTTTATAGAAGTCAACACAGTTCATCATATACCGATACGTGTGTCATATATCTGACCATAGACATATAGAGAATAATAATAAAGTGACGGTTGAATTATATTCTGGGCGTAAAGCACATCTCATGTTTATATTCTTTTCTTTGACAGTTTATTTACATCACATGAAGAGAAACGGACCGACAGACGACTCATCATCACGTCTCTCATTACTTTCATTATCATTTAACATGAACAGATTCATACGGAAACAATCAGGGAAACATTTACACACATTAGAAACTCTCATATTTTATAACAGAACCTGCCTGAGACCCAACAGACACCAACCAATAATCAATAATAGTATCAATAATCATATTAATAATAGATGTCACATTTCAGTGATGAGCTTCTTTAAAGGAATCAGTGGAGTTCTTAGTAGATTTACTGGTTGGTCAGGAAGAGACGCCAAAACCGTTCACACCTGCTAACACCTTAGCATATAGCTAACACCTTAGCATATAGCTAACATGTTAGCATACAGCTAACTGTGTTAGCTATATGCTAACATGTTAGCATACAGCTAACTGTGTTAGCATATAGCTAACATGTTAGCATACAGCTAACTGTGTTAGCATATAGCTAACATGTTAGCATACAGCTAACACCTTAGCATATAGCTAACATGTTAGCATACAGTTAACTGTGTTAGCATATAGCTAACATGTTAGCATACAGCTAACGTTGAGCAAAAGAAGATTTTATTTTCCAGCACCGTGTCCACCGCCAGTCAAGCTAACGTAAATATTAGTTCTTAGAGTTGTTACTCCACCAGGTGAATGCTAAAGTGCTAGCTTGGTGGACGACTACAGCTCCACACAGCAACGCTAATGCTAACGCTAACGCTAACGCTAACTGCTGTATGCTAACCTGTTAGCATGGGAATAACTGTACGATGGATGTTTCTGGTAGTAGCTAGAAGGGAGCCAACAAACCGGGAAAACTCTCACGAGATTGTTAAGGTTAGGTATTGACCTTGAATAGTTAAGGTTAGGTATTGACCTTGAATAGTTAAGGTTAGGTATTGACCTTGAATAGTTAAGGTTAGGTATTGACCTTGAATAGTTAAGGTTAGGTATTGACCTTGAATAGTTAAGGTTAGGTATTGACCTTGAATGGTTAAGGTTAGGTATTTACATTGAATGGTTAAGGTTAGGTCTTGACCTTGAATGGTTAAGGTTAGGTCTTGACCTTGAATAGTTAAGGTTAGGTATTGACCTTGAATAGTTAAGGTTAGGTATTTACATTGAATGGTTAAGGTTAGGTATTGACCTTGAATGGTTAAGGTTAGGTATTGACCTTGAATAGTTAAGGTTAGGTCTTGACCTTGAATAGTTAAGGTTAGGTATTGACCTTGAATGGTTAAGGTTAGGTATTTACATTGAATGGTTAAGGTTAGGTATTGACCTTGAATGGTTAAGGTTAGGTCTTGACCTTGAATAGTTAAGGTTAGGTATTGACCTTGAATAGTTAAGGTTAGGTATTTACATTGAATGGTTAAGGTTAGGTATTGACCTTGAATGGTTAAGGTTAGGTCTTGACCTTGAATGGTTAAGGTTAGGTATTGACCTTGAATGGTTAAGGTTAGGTATTGACCTTGAATAGTTAAGGTTAGGTATTGACCTTGAATGGTTAAGGTTAGGTATTGACCTTGAATAGTTAAGGTTACGTATTGACCTTGAATGGTTAAGGTTAGGTATTGACCTTGAATAGTTAAGGTTACGTATTGACCTTGAATGGTTAAGGTTAGGTATTGACCTTGAATAGTTAAGGTTACGTATTGACCTTGAATGGTTAAGGTTAGGTATTGACCTTGAATGGTTAAGGTTAGGTATTGACCTTGAATGGTTAAGGTTAGGTATTGACCTTAAATGGTTAAGGCTAAGTATTGACCTTGAATAGTTAAATTAAGGTATTGACCTTGAATAGTTAAGGTTAGGTATTGACCTTGAATAGTTAAGGTTAGGTAATGACCTTGAATAGTTAAGGTTAGGTATTGACCTTGAATAGTTAAGGTTAGGTATTGACCTTGAATGGTTAAGGTTAGGTATTGACCTTGAATGGTTAAGGCTAAGTATTGACCTTGAATAGTTAAATTAAGGTATTGACCTTGAATAGTTAAGGTTAGGTAATGACCTTGAATGGTTAAGGTTAGGTAATGACCTTGAATGGTTAAGGTTACGATAGGTCGTCTCGTGAGAGTGTTTGCAGATCTCAGATCAGATTTGGCGGTTAGCGGGCTTCCTTCTAGACTCGACCGACGTCTCCGTACGCTGACCAACGGGACAATCTACCGGAACACCGGCTGGATTCCTCTGAAGGAGCCTCAGCGCTCAGACTGCAGCGCCTCCTGGTGGTCAACACACACATCACAAACCTTTAACAGCATGCAAACCAAAGCACCACATCATCGTCTCACAGATATATACCAGACGCCGTGTCCCATCATGCAACTGTGTCTCCTCGTCCGGATGAAGAGACACGGAAACGTTGTGTGTGTGTGTGTGTGTGTGTGTGTGTGTGTGTGTGTGTGTGCGTGTGTGTGTGCGTGCATGCATATACTGTACAATCTTTAGATAATGGAACTCATCATGGAGCTAACAGCCGTCTTGTCTCTGTGGATTATTACCCAGGTAGCCCTGCAGGTGGAAACTCTCTGACTCAATGGCTGAAAAGGCTTCATTGATTTAAAGAGTTTGGAAACGTCTGCTGGCCTGAATCCAACATCAATAGAGTCACAACAGCTCAGTGCTCTGAAGGCTCAGCACTGTTTCTAGTGTAACATCACTATGTGGGCCGTCTGGTCCTGGACTCATGATGATGAATGATTAGCTGATATCAGCCCAGGTAACCTGTTGTTGTCTGATTTAGGTTCTGACTCTGGACCAAAGAGTGACAGACGAACAGCCGCTGCCGCCATGTTGGACTGAAACACAACTCAACACAGTAGAATATGACAGTAGAATAGAAATAATTTAGTTTTACTTTAGTACGTCTCTCTGTAGGAGGACGTTTTACTGGCGTCTGGTCGTCTCTTTCAGTCCAAAATGGCGGAAGCGTAGCTCTGCTGCTGGGCGCTGATGTTGACATGGAACCGACTAGACCAACGGCGGTCTGAGTGACATTAACAAGCCCAGATTTACACCCCAAAATCTGAGCCACATAGAGGCCAGAGTCGGATCTCAACTGGTCCTCCGGTACCAGAACGGAGCCCAATGTGCCGACGTTCAGCCGCCTGATTCACCAGACTACCCGGGTAACTACTAGTCCTTTAATCTGTTTGATTCGTGTACATAGACACGAGTCTAACTTTTTTTTCGTGACGCTCGACGCACGACTTTCAACAACGTATTTTTAGTGCGTTTTCCTACAAATGTCCAGCAACACGTGACGCACGTGTCAATCTCCGCCCCAGTCTTTTCAAAATAAAACTACTTAGTTAGGTTTAGGAATAGATCGCAGTTTGGGTTTAAACAACATTGGAAGTGTCGTAACTTAAGTACGAAAGTTACGTGACAAATAACGTTGACTTCTGGTTTCACACGGGACACGAACATCGGTCTCCTGGTGAAAGTCTGGTGTTTTTTGGTGCGATTTCCTACAAATGTCCAGCAACATGTGACGCACGTGTCAATTTTTCAAAATAAAAGTATTTAGTTAGGTTTAGGAATAGATCGACTTGGTTAGGCTTATACAATAAACTTAGTTAGGCATAGGAAAAGATCGCGTTTTAGGTTAAAATAACTCTGGAAGTGTCGTACCTTAAGTACGGAAGTTATGTGACAAAAACTTCTTAGTTAGGTTTAGGAAAAGATCGCGGTTTAGGTTAAAATAACACCGGAAGTGTCATAACTTAAGTGCGGAAGATACGTTACACATAAATCAACGTTGACTTCTGGCCTCACACGGGGCACCAACATCGGTCTCCTGGTGAAAGTCTGGTGTTTTTTGGTGCGATTTCCTACAAATGTCCAGCAACACGTGACGCACGTGTCAATTTCCGCCCCAGTCTTTTCAAAATAAAAGTACTTAGTTATGTTTAGGAATAGATCGACTTGGTTAGGCTTATACAATAAACTTAGTTAGGCATAGGAAAAGATTGTGGTTTAGGCTAAAATAACGCTGAAAGTGTCGTGACTTCTGGCCTCACACGGGGCACCAAGTGGTGAAAGTCTGGTGTTTTTTGACCCGACCTCCTATCTGCACGGCGTTTGTCTCTCTCTACTTCCCGGTTCACAATGACGTGGATTACATTCGAACTGATTTTGTGCTGATCATCATGAAAAAAATGTGTTGCGTCTTTATACGTGAATCAATCATTAAGTTGCGTGACTATTTCACGTACGTCTGTGCGACCGGGCTGATATTTATTATCTTTGTCTGTCTGTATTTGGCGTGTCTGTCTGTCTGTCTGTCTGCCCCCCCCACACCCCCCTCACAGCACCATGGTGGGTATATGGTGAACCAGTGACGCTGGGTGAGGCATGGCGGTCAGCTGCGGTGGGTGAGGAGGAGGTGAGTGGGCGGTGTGACCCGCGTGACCGGCGTGCACCACCACGCCTCCCCCCACGACGCTGGGGTCTCCTCCGCCGCCGGTGGGCCGGTGCCTGGCGCTCTTCTGGTGCGCCCTCAGGCCGGCCAGCTGCGAGTACGCCGACTGGCAGACGTGGCACTTGTACGGGCGCTCACCGGTGTGCAGCCGGACGTGGTTCCTCAGCGTGGACGACTGGCTGAAGCGGCGATTGCAGAAGCGGCAGACGAACGGCTTGTCCAGTGTGTGGATGCGCATGTGGGAGCGCAGGTTGCTGCGGGAGTTGAAGCCGCGGTGGCAGATGACGCAACGCATGCGGCCCACGCTGGAGGAGGCGGAAGAGGAGGAGGAGGACGAAGAGGAGGAGGAGGAAGAGGAGGAGGAGCCTTCACAGGTGTGGAACTCATCTGGGAGGAGGAAGAGGAGGAGGAGGAGGAGGAGGAGGAGGAGGAGAAAGAGAAATGATTCAAGCTGTTATATTATATTATATATTTACATTATATCTATTGTCAATAAATCTCATGATCACATTCAAACCAATTTTTATGAAAACAATACAAAATGTAATGATCCCTCTAAAATAAAAGACTGATGTGAATTCCTAGATCAATAATCAATAATCAATAATCAATAATGTGTACCGGTCTTGGTCTTCTTGCTCTGCTCTTCGTCTCCTCCAGGTATTCCAGGGATTCCCAGGAAGGTGTTGTGGGAGTTTGAGTACCAGACCAGCAGCTCCTGGTCCGGAGGGATCGTCTGAGGAGGAAACATGGAGGTTAATCAGGAACGGTTCCTCTCTTCAAACCAACATGGAGGTTAATCAGGAACGGTTCCTCTCTGAAACCAACATGGAGGTTAATCAGGAATGTTTCCTCTCTGAAACCAACATGGAGGTTAATCAGGAACGTTTCCTCTCTGAAACCAACATGGAGGTTAATCAGGAACGGTTCCTCTCTGAAACCAACATGGAGGTTAATCAGGAACGTTTCCTCTCTGAAACCAACATGGAGGTTAATCAGGAACGGTTCCTCTCTGAAACCAACATGGAGGTTAATCAGGAACGGTTCCTCTCTGAAACCAACATGGAGGTTAATCAGGAACGGTTCCTCTCTGAATCCAACATGGAGGTTAATCAGGAACGGTTCCTCTCTGAAACCAACATGGAGGTTAATCAGGAACGGTTCCTCTCTTCAAACCAACATGGAGGTTAATCAGGAACGTTTCCTCTCTGAAACCAACATGGAGGTTAATCAGGAACGGTTCCTCTCTTCAAACCGACATGGAGGTTAATCAGGAACGTTTCCTCTCTGAAACCAACATGGAGGTTAATCAGGAACGGTTCCTCTCTGAAACCAACATGGAGGTTAATCAGGAACGGTTCCTCTCTCAAACCAACATGGAGGTTAATCAGGAACGTTTCCTCTCTGAAACCAACATGGAGGTTAATCAGGAACGTTTCCTCTCTGAAACCAACATGGAGGTTAATCAGGAACGGTTCCTCTCTTCAAACCAACATGGAGGTTAATCAGGAACGTTTCCTCTCTTCAAACCAACATGGAGGTTAATCAGGAACGGTTCCTCTCTGAAACCAACATGGAGGTTAATCAGGAATGTTTCCTCTCTTCAAACCAACATGGAGGTTAATCAGGAACGGTTCCTCTCTGAAACCAACATGGAGGTTAATCAGGAACGGTTCCTCTCTTCAAACCAACATGGAGGTTAATCAGGAACGGTTCCTCTCTGAAACCAACATGGAGGTTAATCAGGAACGGTTCCTCTCTCAAACGAACATGGAGGTTAATCAGGAACGGTTCCTCTCTCAAACCAACATGGAGGTTAATCAGGAACGGTTCCTCTCTGAAATCAACATGGAGGTTAATCAGGAACGGTTCCTCTCTGAAACCAACATGGAGGTTAATCAGGAACGGTTCCTCTCTCAAACCAACATGGAGGTTAATCAGGAACGGTTCCTCTCTGAAACCAACATGGAGGTTAATCAGGAACGGTTCCTCTCTCAAACCAACATGGAGGTTAATCAGGAACGGTTCCTCTCTGAAACCAACATGGAGGTTAATCTGGAACGGTTCCTCTCTTCAAACCAACATGGAGGTTAATCAGGAACGGTTCCTCTCTGAAACCAACATGGAGGTTAATCAGGAACGGTTCCTCTCTGAAACCAACATGGAGGTTAATCAGGAACGGTTCCTCTCTTCAAACCAACATGGAGGTTAATCAGGAACGGTTCCTCTCTGAAACCAACATGGAGGTTAATCAGGAACGGTTCCTCTCTCAAACCAACATGGAGGTTAATCAGGAACGGTTCCTCTCTGAAACCAACATGGAGGTTAATCAGGAACGGTTCCTCTCTGAACCAACATGGAGGTTAATCAGGAACGGTTCCTCTCTGAAACCAACATGGAGGTTAATCAGGAACGGTTCCTCTCTGAAACCAACATGGAGGTTAATCAGGAACGGTTCCTCTCTGAAACCAACATGGAGGTTAATCAGGAACGGTTCCTCTCTCAAACCAACATGGAGGTTAATCAGGAACGGTTCCTCTCTGAAACCAACATGGAGGTTAATCAGGAACGGTTCCTCTCTTCAAACCAACATGGAGGTTAATCAGGAACGGTTCCTCTCTTCAAACCAACATGGAGGTTAATCAGGAACGGTTCCTCTCTGAAACCAACATGGAGGTTAATCAGGAACGGTTCCTCTCTTCAAACCAACATGGAGGTTAATCAGGAACGGTTCCTCTCTCAAACCAACATGGAGGTTAATCAGGAACGGTTCCTCTCTGAAACCAACATGGAGGTTAATCAGGAACGGTTCCTCTCTGAAACCAACATGGAGGTTAATCAGGAACGGTTCCTCTCTGAAACCAACATGGAGGTTAATCAGGAACGGTTCCTCTCTTCAAACCAACATGGAGGTTAATCAGGAACGGTTCCTCTCTCAAACCAACATGGAGGTTAATCAGGAACGGTTCCTCTCTGAAACCAACATGGAGGTTAATCAGGAACGGTTCCTCTCTTCAAACCAACATGGAGGTTAATCAGGAACGGTTCCTCTCTCAAACCAACATGGAGGTTAATCAGGAACGGTTCCTCTCTGCAAACCAAAACTAACAAATTCAAGTAGCTGAGGAACTCTGATTTAATGTTTAATAATGTCTTCAGCCAGCAGAGGGAGACACACACCTCAACTCTTCTTCATCCTTCTGCTGCTGAACATTAAAAACTCTGCATCTGTTTCTCTTTCTTTCTTTTGGAGTCTTGATTTTACTTGAATTGTCTCTTTAATTTTTACATGAATAGAATTTTAATCTGTTTTATTTAATGTTATTTAAAGGTTTCCCATTCGTCTGGATTTTATATTTAATTTTCTTGATTTTAATTTGCTGCCTGTTGGAAAGTTCTCTAGAAATAAATATGAATATTATATTAAATGAAATGTGAACAGGATTTTCACCATGTGAAGGCATCCTGTAACGTGGTTCTCCTCAGAACCTCAACGGTGGAGAACCGGGTGTCTTTGGTTTGAGGTGTTTCAGACGTACGTCATTAAAGACTCTGATATGTTTAGTGACGTACAGATGACTGTAGAGGAAGTGGAGTTGATCGTACAGACGACTGTAGAGGAAGTGGAGTTGATCGTACAGACGACTGTAGAGGACGTGGAGTTGATCGTACAGACGACTGTAGAGGACGTGGAGTTGATCGTACAGACGACTGTAGAGGACGTGGAGTGATTCAACACAGTCTCACAGCAGTTTGTGAAATAGTCACGACATGTAATGTATATAATTTGTGTTCATAGTCACGAATTTCCATTTTTTTACGTGACGCTTAGCACGACTTTCAACTGCGTACTTTTAGTGCATTTTCATACGAATCTATGAAAAATAAAACGACTTAGTTAGCTTTAGGAAAAGATGGTGGTTACGGTTAGAATAACACCAGAAGTGTAACCGTAACTTGACGGGCTGACCATCACGAAAGAAATGTTCAATTTGTGTCTCTGTACACGAATCAATTAAACATTACATATCGTGACTATTTCACGAACTGCTGACTGGGCTGGTTGATATCTGGTTCTATCTGGTTATATATGGTTATATCTGGTTCTATCTGGTTCTATCTGGTTATATATGGTTATATCTGGTTATATCTGGTTCTATCTGGTATATATATGGTTCTATCTGGTTCTATCTGGTTCTATCTGGTATATATCTGGTTATATCTGGTATATATGGTTCTACATGCTGACTGGGCTGGTTGATATCTGGTTATATCTGGTTGATATCTGGTATATATGGTTCTATCTGGTATATATGGTTCTATCTGGTATATATGGTTCTATCTGGTTCTATCTGGTATATATGGTTCTATCTGGTTCTATCTGGTTCTATCTGGTATATATGGTTCTATCTGGTTCTATCTGGTTCTATCTGGTATATATGGTTCTATCTGGTTAAATCTGGTTCTATCTGGTATATATGGTTATACATGCTGACTGGGCTGGTTATACCTGGTATATCTGGTATATATATGGTTGATATCTGGTTCTATCTGGTATATATGGTTATACATGCTGACTGGGCTGGTTATACCTGGTATATCTGGTATATATATGGTTGATATCTGGTTCTATCTGGTATATATGGTTATACATGCTGACTGGGCTGGTTGATATCTGGTTCTATCTGGTTATATCTGGTATATATGGTTATATCTGGTATATATGGTTCTATTTGGTTCTATCTGGTTCTATCTGGTATATATGGTTCTATCTGGTTAAATCTGGTATATATGGTTATACATGCTGACTGGGCTGGTTATACCTGGTATATCTGGTATATATCTGGTTGATATCTGGTTCTATCTGGTATATATGGTTATACATGCTGACTGGGCTGGTTATACCTGGTATATCTGGTATATATATGGTTATACATGTTGACTCAGCAGACTGAGGTGATGCGTTCACTGACCTCCACAGCCTTGTAGAAGATGCTGCTGCCGATCTGAACCACCTCCAGGTTCTGCTCCTGCTCGTTCCTCGCACACTTGATGTAGGTCATCCAGCTCCTCTGGTCCTCCTGACTGGCATCGATGAAATACCGGACCGTCCCATCCTCGTTGAACACCTGAGACGGAGCACACAACATGTCCAGTTAGACTTCCTCACCGTCCTGGTTGGTTTCTCCTCTAGTAGGATCAGCATGTTACCGTCAGCTGGACTCAGTTCAAACAGTCAGTTAGCTGCTAACTGAATGGAAGTGATTAAATAGGCTGTAAATATAAATACAAATGTTGATATAAATATAAATATAAATGTTGATATAAATATAAATATAAATGTTGATATAAATATAAATATAAATGTTGATATAAATATAAATATAAATGTTGATATAAATATAAATATAAATGTTGATATAAATATAAATATAAATGTTGATATAAATATAAATATAAATGTTGATATGAATGTTGAGTTCCAGTAGACGTTGTTTACCTCCCACATGAGGTTGTTGTTCTTGTACAGGTCGATGTGTTCCGGTGAGATGAGGCGTCCGGTGAACGGTCCCATCTCTGTTCCTGCTTTAATCCACGTTTTAGAGAAAATACCCAACCCTTCACCTGCAATACACAAAAACACACAGATATACATACAGGTATTACTGCAGAAAATACTACACAATACTACACAGTACTACACAATACTACTAGAGAAAATACCCAACCCTTCACCTGCAATACACAACACACATATATATATATACAGGTATTACTGCAGGAAATACTACACTATACTACACAATACTACACAATACTACACAATACTACACAATACGACATAAAACTACACAATACTACACAATACTACACAATACTACATACAACCAACATTTACAGAGTAAAAACTACACACACTAACAGCAGCTACATATATAATATAATATATAATATATAATATATAATATATAATATATAATATATAAACATGAGTTTGTTTCAGATTTAAAGTGTTTTTATTTTATTCCTGATGACTCGGAGGAGATTTAAAGCTTCATAGTGTCGGCTGGATTCAGGTCAGTTATCACTATGAATGTAATACAAATTGTATTTATTTAATAATCCTCTTTAGTAGCATGTATAGCCTGATCTATATATCTATCTCTAGGTGTAGATTGAGAGGTGTAAATGATTTAAATGAATGATCAGTTGTCATCTGTCCGTGTGAAGAGCCAGAAGGTATTGAACCAGATGAACCAGATTAAAGAGAAGAGTTATTCAGCGGTGAACTCGAGCGTTTACCTGGGACTGAACACGTCATCTAGTTGTGATTATCATGTTAGATAATGAAAAAGACGCAGACAGACAGAATGATGTTTTGTCCAGAGATACAGACTAACTCCAGAGAGGGAGCGTTTACCTGGGACTGAACTCTGAGCGATGATCACCTCGCTGGGTAAAACCAGACTGGACAGCTTCTGGACCTCTGAAACACAAATCACATAAAAACACATTTATTCATTTTAAACAGACGTTATTATCTTCTCTTAAAAAAATAAACTCTGACGACTGAAATCTGAAAGAAAATCACTTCCGAGTGACGACAACGACATCAGATTGATTTCATCCATTCAGAACTGCTTTCACCTTTTATCAGATTGAACAGTCTGAACAAACACCTGACTGATCCTCGTCACGCCGGCTACCTGCTGCTTTTACAAGAGACTTTACAATATTACATTATTACTGAGAGGCCTCAGTATTTATCAGATCTATTATTGTTCTATAATATTCCTTCCTTCACTCTGAGATCCTCGGAGGCATCGCTCCTGCACTTCCAAGGTTCAGATTATTAAAACACAAAGTGACAGAGCCTTTGCAGTCAGAGCTCCTAGTCTAAACAGACTATCTATGATGATCTGAGGTCAAAAGAGAAGAAAAGGAGGTTAAATGATCTTTTTCTCCTTCAATACTCATTCTCTGTTAAAGCTGATTAATTAACAATATGTAATTTAAACTTTATGTCCATTTTAAACTCATTTTACACCTTTTTTTAGTTTCAGAAAAACTGTAAAAAATAATTAATTAATTATAATGCAAAAACACATCAGCAGCATTTTAATGTTCTTACCTTTAATTTAAGATATAACAATGCTTAATAAACAATTATAAAATATAAAAATAAGCAAAATAATATAAAACAAATGAAGTAAAAACACAATATTTGTCTCTGAGATGAAGAAAGTTGTAAAAAAAATGAAATATGAGGAAAGTAAAAGTCCCATCATCAGTCTGAAGCTCCACAGTCTGACATTTAATGATTAATTAAGATAAAATATTGATAAGATTGTCTCTGACTTCAATGATTTAATTGATTTAATTGATTTAATTGATCCAGGTGAAGGAAGAAATGATGGTTTAAACTCTTTTGGAGGTAAATTTAAGCGTCAGTCCGCTAGATCTGGAGGATTAAATCATCACTTTATAGAAATGGCTGCAAACTCTGGAGCGTCTCTTTTATTATTAGTATTTGCTTTTCTGTGATTTTATTTATATTTTATGACATTTCAGTTGTTTTACCCTTTAGGGTTTTTATGTGTTTAGTTATAGTACCTTTCATTATCCTTTTGTTTTAAATGTGTTTTTATTATAAAGCACTTTGTAACTGTGTTTTTATATAAATAAAGATTATTATTATTATAATAATGTGGTGATATTAGGTCAGTCTGTAACTGTGTTTTTATATTAATAAAGAGTATTATTATATTAGTATTATGATAATGTGGTGATATTAGGTCAGTCTGTAACTGTGTTTTTATATTAATAAAGAGTATTATTATATTAGTATTATGATAATGTGGTGATATTAGGTCAGTCTGTAACTGTGTTTTTATATTAATAAAGAGTATTATTATATTAGTATTATGATAATGTGGTGATATTAGGTCAGTCTGTAACTGTGTTTTTATATTAATAAAGAGTATTATTATATTAGTATTATGATAATGTGGTGATATTAGGTCAGTCTGTAACTGTGTTTTTATATTAATAAAGAGTATTATTATATTAGTATTATGATAATGTGGTGATATTAGGTCAGTCTGTAACTGTGTTTTATATTAATAAGAGTATTATTATATTAGTATTATGATAATGTGGTGATATTAGGTCAGTCTGTAACTGTGTTTTTATATTAATAAAGAGTATTATTATATTAGTATTATAATAATGTGGTGATATTAGGTCAGTCTGTAACTGTGTTTTTATATTAATAAAGAGTATTATTATATTAGTATTATGATAATGTGGTGATATTAGGTCAGTCTGGTGAGCAGCTCTGTGAGTTTTATTGGATGTTCAGGATGTTGTAAAGCTGAAGTTTCCCACAAACAGTGAAAGCAGCGTGACACTGAGCCTCAGCAGAGAGCCGAGAAAAGAGGTTAAATGCTCTTTTTATTCTCCTTCAACAGTCGCTTTATTATGTTTATTATGTTTATTATGTTTATTATGTCTCCATATAATAAGAGACATAATCCCCCCCCCTGCATGCTGCAGAGCTGCAGAATAATATCATTAATTCATCAACTATAAACTCAAACTGAGATTTAATCTGCAATAATAAAGAGAAGAAGAGAAAGTCTAAATAAAATAAAACGATGTGTTTAATATAATAAATATAGAGATTAAGAGAGAGTGTTTAATATAATATTATCAGGATTAAGAGCGAGCTGTCAGGAGGAGTTTCACGCTCCGCTCCGGTCCGGTCCGGAGCGTGAAACTCGATGTGATTTAAAGGAGAAAAGAGATTATAATGGAGATACAAGTGGAAGATTATCTGAGTTTAAAAACGGAGAAGAAGAAGAAGAAGAAGAAGAAGAAACCAGCTCATGAATTCTTCACATCAGGAGAATAAAAGATGAAATCTCCCCGCAGCGCAGAGAGGAGAGAGGAGAGAGGAGAATAAACGGGAATAATCCGGTAGAGGAGCACCGGGAGCACCGGGACTCCGGGTCACAACTCTACCGGATCCGATCAAACTGTTCACAACGAATTCTCCCCGAAACAGAAACGAATAACACAATAAAATATAATTAAAGTAAAAAAGAAACATGAATAAAAAATAAAATAAAACAGATGATTTATTA
>NW_023618464.1:42500-50000 GCF_015220745.1 Sebastes umbrosus | reverse complement strand
CATGTTAAAGTCCTGCATTCAAAACCCTTCCTGTCTGTTGGTGTGTTCTGGAGGTTGTTCAGAGTAACATGTTTTATATTATACATATTATATTAGGGCTGAAGGTTAAAGGGCCTGTTATTAAGAATCCAGAATGTCATGTTAACAGCTTCATCTGTGTCCGTTAAGTCAACTAAAGTCAGCGTCCTGTTGCTGGCGCTTGTGCTCGCTCTACATAGACATGAAGGAGCATCACTCAACACAGTGAGGAGACACACGTCAGCTAAAAGCACCATATCACTCTATATTTCAGCTGCTTGGCAGTAATGTTAGCTGACCAGACCAAGGTCTCTCCATGAATCAATGCTGATCCTAGTGTTGGCTTTTCCCGCCTCAGCCTCCCGACCGCGGCCGGAGGGAACGGGGGAGACGATAACGTTTCTCTCTGCGGAGCCCCGTCACTTCAGAGATGACATGAGGCGACGTTCATGTTTAGATTTGATTGATTCAGAGAAACATGGAGATATTTGATCTGAGCTGGTGGTTAGACTCTCTAAGAATGGTCTGATTTTACTTCTATATTTTTGTATATTTAAAGTGAAATCCTGTAGCAGTGGAATGTGAGCTGAGGAGGACGAGGAGGAGGAGGAAGAGGAGGAGAGGAGGAGGAGGAGAAGGAGAGAGAGGAGGAGGAGGAAGGAGGTGTGCAGCCGTGTGAGTGACAGAGCAGGAAAACAGATTAGAGGACAGATTACCAAGACAACAGCTGCTTTCTTCATCCCTCCATTCAGCCTCCTCCTCCTCCTCCTCCTCCTCTTCCTCCTCCTCCTCCCGTCGTCTCTCTACAGGATTATTATTCTCTCTTTCACGCTGATCTGTATTTATGAGCTTTTAAACATTTATTGTCGACACTCTCGTGAGCGCGACAGACTCACACACACACACACACACACACACACACACTCACATACACACACACACACACTCACACACACACACACACACACACACACACACAGAATGAATTTAATTTGGTTTTAATTCATAAATGATGATTTTCAAACTGTTGAGACACAATGAACTCATCATGTTTATATAAAAATATAAGAATATAATATATAATATATAATAATTATAATAATTAGATAATAATATAAAATCCACTAAATAAAAGAGAATTATTATTATTATTATTAATAATAATAATAATAATAATAAGAAGAATAATATATATAATAATAAGAAGAAGAATATATAATAATAATTGAATAATGATATTAAATCCACTAAATAAAAGAGAATTATTATTATTATTATTATTATTAATAATAATAATAATAATAATAATAATATATAATAATAATTGAATAATAATATTAAATCCACTGAGCTGAGAAGAGAAATCTGAGCAGAATAAATCATGTTTTTATCTGAAATATGAATATAATAATATAATATCTGTGAGATGTTTAAAGTGATTTTACAGGTTGAAGCTGTGAATGATTGAGTTTTATTATGGGATGATGATGAATATGCATTTAACTTGTTTATAAAGAGACGTAGAAAGACTCAACTAAAATATTTGATTTGGGAAGAAATGACTCTTAGAAACCGTAACCATGGTGATTACTGCTGCTTCCTTTTATTATTTTATTTTATTTTAACTCTATATTTTTATATGTTTGAACACTAATAGCTAAAATATTCTGGTGGTTTTTGTAATGTTAATATTTCTTACCTATTGTTCGTCCTCTGGGTGTTTTTATATATTTGACATTCCTGTCATGTGAATCTGTATTTTATTGTCTTTTAACCACTTTAACCTTTAGAAACCTGTAAATAAATAAACATCAGAATGCTTCAGGTTGATTTGATGTGTTTTATATTTAACCTTTATGTGGACCTGTGATCTCACCGGGTTTCATCCTCCAGAGAGAGAGACACTTATTAATATTAAAATATTATAAAATATGTATTAAAACATGTGTTGCGTGAAAGAGGAACTTTTTCATCTTATATTCTTTTCTTTCATATGAAAATAATATATAATAATAATAATAATGAAACCTGTTGAACCTTTAGAAACCTGTAAATCATCATACCGGTTGATTTCATGTGTTTATTAATCTATATTTAGATCTGTGGTCTCACTGAGACTCTCTGTTATTAATATTAAATATTACAGGTTATAGAACATTTATTAAAACGTGTGTTCTGTGAAAGAGGAACTTTTTAATTTCTTTCTTATTTGAATATTGTTTTTTATTTAATATGAAATATGGCAGCTAGTATTTAGAATATATTAAATATTACATATCTTTTATGGATAAATGTAGAAATGGTGAGTTTCTCCTCCAGCAGCTCGCTGACTCCTCTCTCCTCTCCCCTCCCCTCTCCCCTCCTCTCCCCTCTCCTCTCCTCTCCCCTCTCTCCTCTCCTCTCCTCTCGCCTCTCGTCTCTCCCCTCTCTTCTCCTCTCCTCTCCTCTCGTCTCTCCTCTCTCCTCTCCTCTCTCCTCTCCTCTCCTCTCTCCTCTCCTATCTCCTCTCTCCCCTCTCTCCTCTCTCCTCTCTCCTCTCTCCTCTCTCCTCTCTCCTCCAGCCTGCTCCTCTCTCCTCTCTCTCCTCTCCTCTCTCCTCTCTCCTCTCCTCTCTTCTCTCTCCTCCCTCTCCTCTTCTCTCCTCTCCTCTCTTCTCTCCTCTCTCCTCTCCTCTCCTCCCTCTCCTCTCCTCTCCTCTCCTCTCCTCTCTTCTCCTCTCTCCTCTCCTCTCCTCTCCTCTCTCCTCCCTCTCCTCTCTCCTCTCTCTCCTCTCCTCTCCTCTCCTCTCCTCTCCTCTCCTCTCCTCTCCTCTCTCCTCTCCTCCCTCTCCTCCCTCTCCTCTCCTCTCCTCTCCTCTCCTCTCCTCTCCTCTCCTCTCCTCTCTCCTCCCTCTCCTCTCCTCTCCTCTCCTCTTTCTCCTCTCCTCTCCTCTTTCTCCTCTCCTCTCCTCTCCTCTCCTCTCCTCTCCTCTCTCTCCTCCTCCTCTCTCTCTCCTCCTCCTCTCTCTCTCTCTCTCTCCTCTCTCTCCTCTCTCTCTCTCCTCCCTCTCCTCTCCTCTCCTCTCCTCTCCTCTCTCCTCCCTCTCCTCTCTCCTCTCTCTCCTCTCCTCTCCTCTCCTCTCCTCTCCTCTCTCCTCTCCTCCCTCTCCTCTCTCCTCTCTCTCTCCTCTCCTCTCCTCTCCTCTCTCCTCTCCTCCCTCTCCTCTCTCCTCTCTCTCTCCTCTCCTCTCCTCTCCTCTCTCCTCTCTCCTCTCTCCTCCCCCGGCTCTCCCCCGCCGGGCTCCCCGGAGCTCGGTGCGTAACGGATCCGTGCCAAACACGGAGTCTGCTTGCTTTTGTCCCTGAGAGAGCCGGAGGAGAAGAAAGGAGAGTAAATCCTGGAATAATGGCAGATTTGCAAATGTTTTTCAATTGATTTGACTCAATGAACGTTTCTTTTCTTTCTTTCTTTCTCTCTTTCTGAGGAGAGTTTGGCTGCAGCCGCCACGCACGCGGGCCGAGCGGGAGTTTATTAATGGAGAGAGAGAGTCTTTATTGAAGGAGGACACGCTTTAATGAGCTTTCACAACAAAAAGCCCTCAGTGAGCGTGTCCCGGTGTCCTCCAGACCTCCAGTCCTCCAGACCCTCTACAGACCCTCCATACACCCTCCATAGACCCGGTCCTCACAGCCAATCACAGCCCACTTAGGCCCGAGGAGACGGCGGGAAGTCAGGAGGAGGAGGAGGGACAGGCAGGTGACTGGCACGCGTAAAGACAAGAGGAGGAGAGGAGGAGAGGAGAGAGGGGAGAGGAGAGGAGAGGAGGAGAGGAGAGGAGGAGGGGAGAGGAGAGGAGAAGAGAGAGGAGAGGAGGAGACAGGAGAGGAGAGAGGAGAGAGGAGAGAGGAGAGGAGAGGAGGAGAGGAGAAGAGGAGGGGAGAGGAGAGAGGAGAGAGGAGAGAGGAGAGGAGAGGAGGAGAGGAGAGAGGAGACAGGAGAGGAGAGGAGAGGAGAAGAGATAGGAGAGGAGAGAGAGGAGAGAGGAGAGAGGAGAGAGGAGAGGAGAGGAGAGAGGAGAGGAGAGAGGAGAGAGGAGAGAGGAGAGGAGAGGAGAGAGGAGCAGGCTGGAGGAGAGAGGAGAGAGGAGAGAAGAGGTAGGAGAGGAGGAGAGGAGAGAGGAAGAGGAGGAGAGGAGAGAGGAGAGAGGAGAGAGGAGAGGAGAGGAGAGGAGAGGAGGGGAGGAGGAGAGGAGAGAGGAGGAGAGGAGGAGAGGAAGAGGAGGAGGAGGAGGAGGAGGAGGAAGAGGTGGTGGGAATGAGCCCAAATGTGTCTCTAATATTGTTCCCCTCTAACGTGATTAACCTCGTTAGTATTCATTCTAATAATCCTCCTTTAAAAAGCGTTTCAATAATTATCAGCTGCTCTGAGGTCAGAATCAAACGCTCCCTCCTCTTCCTCCTGTTCCTCCTCCTCCTCCTCATCCTCCTCTTCTCCCTCCTCCTCCTCCTCTTCCTCACCACTCTTCATCATCATCATGGAGTTTACTCGTTTACTCGACGTGTTATTTATCACATTTATATTTAGAGTTTATATGTTGTATTAAAACCTGAAGGTGTTAAATGTTGTTTTAAACCAACACATTCATGTTGATTTAAATCTTTTGTTGAGGGTTTATTGATAATAATAATAATAAAAATAGTCATAATAATAATATGTTTATATGTTACACAGAGTTTATCCAGAAATATTAAAATAAAGACAGAAAACCTGCTGTGTCATTTATTTGATAGATTATAGGAACTATTTAAACATGTTTTAATCACTGATCCATCCTGATGAATAACTGATCAAAACAGGAAATATATCAACCAGATGTTCTGTTAAGCAGATGTCACTACAGCTTCTTACTGTTGATGCACAGAGCAGCCGTCTGGTTTTCCGAGGTCTGGGTTGGCGCTTCATCAACTTTCCTAGTTTGAAACCCGACTTCAGGGGGCCGTTCTAGTTGAGATCTCCAACTAGGAACTCCGAACTTCCCAGTTCAAATGCAACGTACCACAAATCTTGAGTTTCCGACTTGAATGACCTTTCCATTGCACTTTTCCGTGATCCAGCAACCTTCTGTATAAAGTACCCGGATCATCCGTCAATCTTCCGCATAAAGTACCCAGCTCATCCGTCAATCTTCCGCATAAAGTACCCAGCTCATCCGTCAATCTTCCACATAAAGTACCCGGATCATCTGACGATCTTCCGTATAAAGTACCCTGATCATCTGACGATCTTCCGTATAAAGTACCCGGATCATCTGACGATCTTCCGTATAAAGTACCCTGATCATCTGACGATCTTCCGTATAAAGTACCCTGATCATCTGACGATCTTCCGTATAAAGTACCCGGATCATCTGACGATCTTCCGTATAAAGTACCCTGATCATCTGACGATCTTCCGTATAAAGTACCCGGATCATCTGACGATCTTCCGTATAAAGTACCCTGATCATCCGTCAATCTTCTGTATAAAGTACCCGGATCATCTGACGATCTTCCGTATAAAGTACCCTGATCATCTGCTGATCTTCCGCACAAAGTACCCGGATCATCTGACGATCTTCCGTATAAAGTACCCTGATCATCTGACGATCTTTCGTATAAAGTACCCGGATCATCCGTCAATCTTCTGTATAAAGTACCCTGATCATCTGTCAATCTTCCGTATAAAGTACCCGGATCATCTGACGATCTTCCGTATAAAGTACCCTGATCATCCATCAATCTTCTGTATAAAGTACCCTGATCATCTGACGATCTTTCGTATAAAGTACCCGGATCATCCGTCAATCTTCCGTATAAAGTACCCGGATCATCTGACGATCTTCCGTATAAAGTACCCTGATCATCCATCAATCTTCCGTATAAAGTACCCGGATCATCCGACAATCTTCCGTATAAAGTACCCGGATCATCCGGCAATCTTCTGCATAAAGTACCCTGATTATCTGCCGATCTTCCGCATAAAGTACCCGGATCATCGGCCGATCTTCCGTAAAAAGTACCCGGATCATCCAGCAATCTTCCGCATAAAGTACCCGGATCATCTGCCGATCTTCCGTAAAAAGTACCCGGATCATCCAGCAATCTTCAGCATAAAGTACCCGGATCATCTGGCAAAACCCGGATCATCTGTCAATCTCCCACATAAAGTACCCAGATCATCTGGTGATACCCGGATCATCTGTCAATCTCCCGCATAAAGTACCCGGATCATCTGGCGATACCCGGATCATCTGTCAATCTTCCGCATAAAGTACCCGGATCATCTGACGATCTTCCGTATAAAGTACCCTGATCATCTGACGATCTTCCGTATAAAGTACCCTGATCATCCGTCAATCTTCTGCATAAAGTACCCGAATCATCTGACTTTCTTCCGTATAAAGTACCCCGATCATCCATCGATGTTCCGTGTAAAGTACCCGGATCATCCGTCAATCTTCCGCATAAAGTACCCTGATCATCTCACGATCAACTGTATAAAGTACCCGGATCATCTGCCGAGCTTCCGTATAAAGTACCCTGATCATTCATCGGTCTTCCGTATAAAGTACCCTGATCGTCCATCGGTCTTCCGTATAAAGTACCCTGATCATCTGCCGAGCTTCCGTATAAAGTACCCTGATCATCTGCCGATCTTCCGCATAAAGTACCCTGATCATCTGCTGATCTTCCGCATAAAGTACCCTGATCATCTGCTGATCTTCCGCATAAAGTACCCTGATCATCTGCTGATCTTCCATATAAAGTACCCTGATCATCTGCTGATCTTCCATATAAAGTACCCTGATCATCTGCTGATCTTCCGCATAAAGTACCCTGATCATCTGCTGATCTTCCGCATAAAGTACCCTGATCATCTGCTGATCTTCCATATAAAGTACCCTGATCATCTGCTGATCTTCCATATAAAGTACTCGGATCATCCGTCAATCTTTTGTATAAAGTACCCGGATCATCTGACGATCTTCCGTATAAAGTACCCGGATCATCCGTCAATCTTTTGTATGAAGTACCCTGATCATCTGCTGATCTTCCGCACAAAGTACCCGGATCATCTGCCGATCTTCCGCATAAAGTACCCTGATCATTTGCCGAGTTTCCGTATAAAGTACCCTGATCATCCACTGATCTTCTGCATCCTTTGGGTCCATATAGCACCTGCAGGGAAAGACAAGTGAAGGATAAAGAAATAAAAGGCCTCAGCTGTGAGTCTGACAGCAGTAATAATAATGTTGTTGTTGTCGTGGTGGTGTTCTGGTAATAATAATGTTGTCGTGGTGTTCATGTTCTGGTATCAGATCTCTATTTGTGGAGCAGATGGAGACATGATGAGAGTTTTCTCAGCAGGAGGTAAAGACTTGACTTTAATATCTCTCTCAGGAGATGATGGTCGTTGCTTCTGTGTGAAATCAGGCTGTTTGTATTCAGTCTGACAGCCATCAGA
>NW_023618464.1:17500-37500 GCF_015220745.1 Sebastes umbrosus | reverse complement strand
AACGATAGCTAACGATAGCTAACGATAGATAACGATAGCTAACGATAGATAACGATAGCTAACGATAGATAACGATAGCTAACGATAGATAACGATAGATAACGATAGATAACGATAGATAACGATAGCTAACGATAGATAACGATAGCTAACGATAGATAACGATAGATAACGATAGATAACGATAGCTAACGATAGCTAACGATAGATAACGATAGATAACGATAGATAACGATAGATAACGATAGCTAATGATAGATAACGATAGATAACGATAGCTAACGATAGATAACGATAGCTAACGATAGATAACGATAGATAACGATAGATAACGATAGATAACGATAGCTAATGATAGATAACGATAGATAACGATAGATAACGATAGCTAACGATAGATAACGATAGCTAACGATAGATAACGATAGATAACGATAGATAACGATAGCTAACGATAGATAACGATAGCTAACGATAGATAACGATAGATAACGATAGATAACGATAGCTAACGATAGATAACGATAGCTAACGATAGATAACGGCACTTTTTTATTTTTTTCTGCCTCCAACTCACAGCTTCTTTTTTCTATTAAGTCGCTGTGATGTGAGAGAAAAGCCCCATATGGACCAACACACTGCACCCCATTATTACAACACACAAACATACACACACTCACACACTGACACATACACACACACACTCACACACTGACACATACACTTACACACTCACACACACTCACACACTCACACACACACACACACACACACACTCTTAATGCCACTTAAGGCTGTTAGTGTTTCCTGTTGACGTCCAACAGCCTCTTCACAAGCCATCATTTTCCACTCTGCAGAGCTCTTTATACACACACTGATAATACACACACACACACACGCACGCACGCACGCACGCACACACACACACACACACACACACGCACGCACACACACGGAGGCAGCAGCAGAGACAAACAGAGATATCTCCATTTAACAGAAATCCTCTTCATTCATTCACTCTCATGTTGATATATATATATTTATACTATATATACTATATATATAGATACAGTATATATACTATAATTATGATGAGTTATTCTATTAGATGATTTATGTCTGTGTTTATTGGATGGAGGGGGGGGTTAATGATCATTGGTATAAAACACATCAACATGCTGGAGTTAGCGGAGTTAGCATCAATGCTAACGTAGCTCTGTAGTCCTTCTAGACGTGTAACAACATCAGAAACACTACTAGTGACAGTATATAAATATAAAGAACACTAGTAGAAGTACATCACAGTACTGTAGAGATGTACATCTGGAGACTATGTACTAGTCAGGAGGATAAACATGAGCTACTGTTGAGTCTTGACTTTAGTAGTATTCTGAATGACTCCAGTAGTTTAACGGTGCTGCAGGTACTCTGACTGAAGTACCAGGATGAGGACTTCAATTTATATTACATTTATCTTTATAGAGCGTCAAATCATAACAGAAGTTATCTGGAGATGCTTTATATGTAGAGCAGGTGTTAGACCGGACATGTGAGGTCTTCTTCCCCGTGTGGTGACGACGTCAGCAGCAGCAGCAGCAGCAGCAGCAGCAGCAGCAGCAGCAGCAGCAGCAGCAGCAGCAGCAGCAGCAGCAGCAGCAGCAGCTGTCGGCGGCTCGCCGCTCGCTGGACCACGCCGGAGCAGGGTTTCAGACTAATTAACCAGCAGAAGGACCCACCTGACAGGTGTGTGTATGTTGTCTGACAGGTCATCTGATGTCATCTGATGTCATCAGAGGTCATCAGAGGTCACAGTGAGGTCACAGGGTCACTGCAGGTTATCAGTGTTTCAGTGATCCTCCGTGTTACTGTGGTACGAGGTCACATTACACACTGAGGACCCAAGACCCCCAGACCCTCAGACCCTCAAGGTCCAGGACCCCAGACCCCCAGGGTCCAGGACCCCCAGACCCCCAGGGTCCAGGACCCCCAGACCCCCAGGCCCCAAGACCCCCAGACCCCCAGGCCCCCAGACCCCCAGGCCCCCAGACCCCCAGACCCCCAGACCCCGGGCCCTGGGACCATGAAGGCCCATATATATATAAAATAATAATAATAATAATACTATTACTACTACTACTGATAACAATAATAATAAAAATAACAATAATAAAATTATAATTATAAAATAATAATAATAACTAGTATTAATAGTACTACTAATATAACAATAATAACAATAATAATAACTGCTATTACTACTCCTACTAATATACCAATATAATGATAATAATAATAATAATAATAATAATAATAACTACTATTACTACTTCTACTAATATACTAATATAATAATAATAATAATAATAATAATAATTATAATAATTATAATAATTATAATAATATTAATTTATAGCATCTTTCTTAACAAGGTTAGAAGTTGCTGTTAATGTGAACGTAACAACAACAGAATTAAAACAGAGACCAGTCTGAAGACCCATAAACATTCACTAAAACAGAATAAATAGATTATTTAACAACAACAACAAGGCTGCATTTAGTCATTTAGTAGCTGTTTTAACCGGAGGAGGAGGAGGAGGAGGAAGAGGAGGAGTGGTTGACTAGCTAACCAGTGGTCCTAAATATTATTAGTTAGTACATACATGACCCTGTTTAATGAACTTTTACCAGAATTTGTATGGAGGACGGAACCTGCCAAAAATAAATGAATAAAAAAATAATGAAAAAATAAATACATAAATAAAAATAAATGCAACAACAAATGAATAAATTTAAAAATCAGAATTAATAATATTATTATTATTATTTTCAACTATTTAATATATTTTATATTATATGTATGTATTATCTGCTGTGTTCTTTAATGTGAGTTCAATAGAAATACAAACACAGACAGAGGTCAAAGGTCAGAGGTCACTGAGACAACCATCCCAGTGACCTCACAGAGAACAGAGGATCGATATCGGCTGATTAATCTCTGATCAATTACACTCATCACTATCTGCTCCTCTTCTTCTTGTTGTTCTAAAGTTCACTCCTCTCCACCTGTGGAGCTGCTCTGAACACGTGACTGAACGCGGAAGCGGAAACAGAGCAGCGAGATGCCAACAGCTGAGCAGCGCCAGAGATCCTCTATGAGTAGGAGCACCCACTCTGGAGTTTAGGGCAGATACACTCGCCTGGTGTTAAATATAGGAAGTTTAATGTCAAACTGTCTATTTCACCACATGTTCTACTGTTACCATGGTGATTGGAGGAAAAATAAAATCAAAATTACATCAATTTTTTTTTTTTTTTAACTGTAGTTCTACATTGAAAGCTCTGTCATCATGTTTTTATTAATCATTTAATTTATTCTTAGAGATAATGCACATTAATCAACATCACTGTAACTGTCCCAAAAGGCCAGATATTAAATTAAGATAGAATAAGATAAGATGAACCTTTATTAATCCCCAGAGGGAAATTCAGGTGTCAAAGCAGCAACATCAGCAAACAGAGTGAAACACAGGAGAGGTAAAGGTATACACACATTAAAAAAACAGTAATAGAGATATAAAAAAAGTGTATGCAGTCCGTCAATAAATAAATGTAGTATGTGCAATAAATAAATGTAATATGTACATGTGTGCAGTCTATAAAGTGGTATATAGGATGTATAGTGTAAAGTTAGTGTATATAGGATGTATAGTGTAAAGTTAGTGTAAAGTGTGCCAGTGGTTATGTCTAAGGTGGTTGCAGATAGTGCATGTTTAACATTCTTAAAGTCCTCATAGTTCTCATATGGGGGTCAGTCTTGAAATTAGACATTAAAACAACAAATAAAAGACACAATATAAAAAAATATAATACAAAACAATAATACCCCACCAAAAAAAACAAATACAAAAATAAAAATAATATAAAACATGAATCAGCTCTTCATAATACATCTTGTTTCAGTCTTCATAATGAAAGGTGTTATGTGACCAGTGAGTCCAGTTTCAGAGATCTACTTCCTCTTGGTCTCTGTAAACGTGGTCAGAGTGAGAACTCTCGCTCTCTAGTCGCTCTCTGCGGGCAGCCTCAGCACAGTTAGCAGCGCAGCTAATCCGTTAGCAGCTAGGAGCTAACGGCTAGCAGCTAGAGTCGCTATGATGGCGGAGCTGGTGCAGGGACAGGCCTCGGGCAGCGGGCCGGGGCTGAAGGCGGACGGGCTGGCGGATGTTCTCCAGAGAGCCCGGCAGGTAACCACCGCTCCACGGCTCCGCTCACATCCGGACCGGACCGGTTACACCGAGACAAAGCACTTTCCCCCGGTTCTCCCGGCTGGGCTCGGCTCGGCTCCGGAGCAGCTAACTCTCTGCTAACTCCGGAGCTAACTCTGAGCTAACTCCTGTAACTTCTGGAGCTACCACCAGCTAGCATGCTAGCAGACTAGCAGGCTAACTAGCTCGGAGCAGCAGCGGGGAATGGACTTTGTGTTCGGTTCTGGAGGACTTTGTGTGGTTCTGATCCGGTTCTGGAGGTAGTTTAGAGGGACTTTGTGGAGCTGTCAGCCGGAGGGGAGCTCTGTGGGACCGGGGGGGGGGAGGGGGGGGGGACAGAAGTTTGGCCACACGTGTCACTGAGAGGAGACAACCTGTTGAGACAGAGACACGGTGGAGACACCCTGTCCTCGACCGGTACCGGGCTCTACCGGGCTGTACCGGGTCCAGCAGGCCGGAGGGGGGGGCAGCACCGACCTGGGGGGGTTCTGAGTCTGGATCATAGTTCTGACTGGATCTGACTCTGGTTCATAGTTCTGACTCTGGTTCTGACTCTGGTTCATAGTTCTGACTCTGGTTCTGACTCTGGTTCATAGTTCTGACTCTGGTTCTGACTCTGGTTCATAGTTCTGACTCTGGTTCTGACTCTGGTTCATAGTTCTGACTCTGGTTCTGACTCTGGTTCATAGTTCTGACTCTGGTTCTGACTCTGGTTCATAGTTCTGACTGGTTCTGACTCTGGTTCATAGTTCTGACTGGTTCTGACTCTGGTTCATAGTTCTGACTGGTTCTGACTCTGGTTCATAGTTCTGACTCTGGTTCTGACTCTGGTTCATAGTTCTGACTCTGGTTCTGACTCTGGTTCATAGTTCTGACTGGTTCTGACTCTGGTTCTGACTCTGGTTCATAGTTCTGACTGGTTCTGACTCTGGGTCATAGTTCTGACTCTGGGTCATAGTTCTGACTGGTTCTGACTCTGGGTCATAGTTCTGACTGGTTCTGACTCTGGTTCATAGTTCTGACTGGTTCTGACTCTGGTTCTGACTCTGGGTCATAGTTCTGACTGGTTCTGACTCTGGTTCATAGTTCTGACTGGTTCTGACTCTGGTTCTGACTCTGGGTCATAGTTCTGACTGGTTCTGACTCTGGTTCATAGTTCTGACTGGTTCTGACTCTGGTTCTGACTCTGGGTCATAGTTCTGACTGGTTCTGACTCTGGTTCTGACTCTGGTTCATAGTTCTGACTGGTTCTGACTCTGGTTCTGACTCTGGTTCATAGTTCTGACTGGTTCTGACTCTGGGTCTGACTCTGGGTCATAGTTCTGACTGGTTCTGACTCTGGTTCATAGTTCTGACTGGTTCTGACTCTGGTTCTGACTCTGGGTCATAGTTCTGACTGGTTCTGACTCTGGTTCTGACTCTGGGTCATAGTTCTGACTGGTTCTGACTCTGGGTCATAGTTCTGACTGGTTCTGACTCTGGTTCATAGTTCTGACTGGTTCTGACTCTGGTTCTGACTCTGGGTCATAGTTCTGACTGGTTCTGACTCTGGTTCTGACTCTGGGTCATAGTTCTGACTGGTTCTGACTCTGGGTCATAGTTCTGACTGGTTCTGACTCTGGTTCATAGTTCTGACTGGTTCTGACTCTGGTTCTGACTCTGGGTCATAGTTCTGACTGGTTCTGACTCTGGGTCATAGTTCTGACTGTTAACCCCCCCCCTCCCTTAAAGGCCGCTGTTTACTGTAAGTTAGAAACTAGGCTGCGTTATGCAACAACCTCACAGCCATATACAGCCTGCTGGAGGTGTGTCTGCTGCCTATAGACAGACAGGCAGACAGACACACAGACAGACAGGTTAACTCTCTGATCAGCTGGTTCCTGTCTGCATGCAGCTGTTTTGACTCTGTTTGAGGTGTTATAATATAATATGTCCTGATATCTGTGTGACGTCCAGCTGCTCATGTGAAGTTCCACCAGCTAGCTTAGCCTCCTGATTATTAATGTGTTTGAGTTTATTATTATTATTATTATTATTATTATTATTATTATGAAAGGGAGAGTTCAAGGTGTTGGTCTTCAGGTACAGGAGGTGAGACAGGAAACACAATCCAGGAAGTCCAGTTTGAGACACATCTGAAGGTTTATCAGCTAAACTCCTGCAGAGAGTTTAACAGACTGATGGTGCGTTCAGGCGCTAGTTCTCATCTCCTGACCCGATACGATCACCATACCTGGGGGCCGGTTCCATATGTATTGTGATTTTTAAGTATTGTGATTCGATATTGTGATTTGTTAACTTTTTTACCACTAGACCATGAAGGGAAGTAGAATCATCCACTTCTAGGGACTTTCACTTTGTAAAATCTCTAAATAAATTCAGTAAAAATGTTTTCAGCATGTGATAGTGCTAGTTTATAACAGGGATGCACCGATACCACTTTATATCAGACCGAGTACCAGTACTTACATTTGGGTACTCTCCGATACCGAGTACCGATACGAGTACTTCTCTGTGCCTAAAGACCCTCGTTAACAGCCAGCTGGAGGGTGTGAGCGACACATGGCAGGCTGGGGAGTCCCACATACAAGGTGGTGCGCCGCCACTGGCTCTAGGTCGGCTTGGAAAGGCTCGGGGCGAAGGTGGCTCGCGGCCGCAGCTTTACAGCGCTCCGCGCCATGGTCAAAGGTCTCGTTACGCCCGGTGCGACAGTCGACCTCAGTACGCCCGGACCGCGTCGGGCCGCCAGGTCGGAGCTCGGCCCACGTAAAGGCGCTAGGGGTCTGCAGCGATGTCGGCAACCCACCACACGCGAGACAGAGGGTGCAAGCAAAACCCCGTGGCGCAATGAAAGTGAGGGCCGGCGCCGGCTGAAGTGGGATCCCGGCCCAGCGGGGTCGGGCGCACGCACCGCCGTAAAGTGGTATCGGTGGTATCGGTGCCGTTGTATCGGAGCCGTTTTGCAAGTACGAGTACATGAGCACAGTATCGTTGCACCCCTAGTTTATAATAACGACCTAATAATTGATTGAATCCACCGTATGGAAGGACAGACCGCTGATCCAGGAACCGGACGCAGTGACGTTAACGTATTTAACAGTTCTTCACCAAAATCTTTGGGATAAGAAACAAAAGTCGTAACGTTAACTTAACGTTAACTTAACGTTACTCCTCGTAGATCATAAACGTTTTAATATAATAACGACTGGTTGAAATCGGTTGATAAATGTAGACGTTATAGTGCTTTTCATCCCCCGTTCACTAGCAGAGGGTTACCGGCCAGTCCGACCAGGTCCAAGATGGCCCCTTCCTGTTAGTAGTCATGGTGACGTGTTTACTGGACGGAGCGTTAAGTGGAGGCACAATAATTCTCTTAACACGTTAGCTAACGCTGACTAGCTAACGCTGGCTAGCTAACGCTGGCTAGCTAACGCTGACTAGCTAACGCTGGCTGGCTAACGCTGACTGGCTAACGCTGGCTGGCTAACGCTGGCTGGCTAACGCTGACTAACTAACGCTGGCTAGCTAACGCTGACTAACTAACGCTGGCTAGCTAACGCTGACTAACTAACGCTGACTGGCTAACGCTGACTGGCTAACGCTGGCTGGCTAACGCTGGCTGGCTAACGCTGACTGGCTAACGCTGACTGGCTAACGCTGGCTGGCTAACGCTGGCTGGCTAACGCTGGCTGGCTAACGCTGACTGGCTAACGCTGGCTGGCTAACGCTGGCTGGCTAACGCTGGCTGGCTAACGCTGGCTGGCTAACGCTGACTGGCTAACGCTGACTGGCTAACGCTGGCTGGCTAACGCTGACTAACTAACGCTGGCTAGCTAACGCTGACTAACTAACGCTGGCTGGCTAACGCTGACTGGCTAACGCTGGCTGGCTAACGCTGGCTGGCTAACGCTGACTAGCTAACGCTGGCTAGCTAACGCTGACTAACTAACGCTGGCTGGCTAACGCTGACTGGCTAATGCTGGCTGGCTAACGCTGGCTGGCTAACGCTGACTAACTAACGCTGGCTGGCTAACGCTGGCTGGCTAACGCTGACTAACTAACGCTGGCTAGCTAACGCTGACTAACTAACGCTGGCTGGCTAACGCTGGCTGGCTAACGCTGACTAACTAACACTAGCTAGCTAACGCTGACTAACTAACGCTGGCTGGCTAACGCTGACTAACTAACGCTGGCTAGCTAACGTGACTAACTAACGCTGGCTGGCTAACGCTGGCTGGCTAACGCTGACTAACTAACGCTGGCTAGCTAACGCTGACTAACTAACGCTGGCTGGCTAACGCTGACTAACTAACGCTGGCTAGCTAACGCTGACTAACTAACGCTGGCTGGCTAACGCTGGCTGGCTAACGCTGGCTAGCTAACGCTTACTAACTAACGCTGACTAACTAACGCTGACTAACTAACGCTGGCTGGCTAACGCTGACTAACTAACGCTGGCTAGCTAACGCTGACTAACTAACGCTGGCTGGCAAGTATTGTTGTCTTGTTTTTTTTAACAATGGCTGAAGTCGTCTCCTGGCGGCGAGGAGTGAGGCAGAGGGACCGTGACCCGGCGCTGTCCTCTGTTGGATTAATTTCCTGTAGCATGGTGGTATTAGCAAGCTAAGCTAGCTAAGTAGCCTTGCGTCCGACCAGCGGGCCGGTGACCAGCGGGCTGGAGGCCAACGGGCTGGAGGCCAACGGCAGCGCTGTAAAGATAAACTGAGGGCGTATAAATCTGTGGATGTCTCTAGTTAACTATCCTTCAGTAAAGTCAGTCACAAAGAGAGACGGACAATATTAGAGAAGCGTTTCAGAGACAGAGAGAAAGGGTTGCTAATAGTTTAGCCTTCTGCTAACAGCAGCTAACGGCTCACGTTAGCTGCTGTTAGCAGAAGGCTAAATATTAGCATCATTTCCTCTCCGTCTCTGAAACGCTTCTCTGATATTGTAGCTCTAGAGCCTCAAATCACAGTTACTCATCTCTAATGTCTGAGATCTGGATTCAGACAACAACACAGAGGACATTTAGATGTGGAGCTTTAGCCCACTGCTAGCGTTAGCCTCCAGCTACTGTTAGCCCACTGCTAGCGTTAGCCTCCAGCTACTGTTAGCCCACTGCTAGCGTTAGCCTCCAGCTAATGTTAGCCCACTGCTAGCGTTAGCCTCCAGCTAATGTTAGCCCACTGCTAGCGTTAACCTCCAGCTACTGTTAGCCCACGTCTAGCGTTAGCCTCCAGCTACTGTTAGCCCACTGCTAGCGTTAGCCTCCAGCTACTGTTAGTCCACTGCTAGCGTTAGCCTCCAGCTAATGTTAGCCCACGTCTAGCGTTAGCCTCCAGCTAACGTTAGCTCACTGCTAGCGTTAGCCTCCAGTCTTTCCTTTGGTTAGCCTCCAGCTAATGTTAGCTCACTGCTAGCGTTAGCCTCCAGTCTTTCCTTTGGTTAGCCTCCAACTAATGTTAGCCCACTGCTAGCGTTAGCCTCCAGTCTTTCCTTTGGTTAGCCTCCAGCTAATGTTAGCCCACTGCTAGCGTTAGCCTCCAGTCTTTCCTTTGGTTAGCCTCCAGCTAATGTTAGCCCACTGCTAGCGTTAGCCTCCAGTCTTTCCTTTGGTTAGCCTCCAGCTAACACCGTGACCTCATCACGACGTAATAATACTTCTGTACAGGATTTATAAGTTATCACAGCTGCAGTAATTTCATCTTTTGTCACCATGATAAATGTTAGGAACACAGCGTCCACGTTACAGAGTGATCCACCATCGTGTGCGCCTGCATGCATGTGTTCGGCCAAAGCGGTGTCTTGCTGGATGACGTCACAGCGAAGGTTGTTTATATGTTTTTGTTGTGCGTTGGTAGCTCCGCTCTGTCACCAGATCCATTCACACTACGGCCCCGTGGATATCAGTCTCATGTCTGGTTAGCCTAGCTTAGCATAAAGACTGGAAGCAGGGGGAAACAGCTAGCTTGGCTCCTACCAACACTTTGGAATCTGGGCCGACTCGGTGTGATTTAGTTAATCTTGTACTTTGTGTTAACTCACAGTGAACTGAGTCTGAGCAAGCTAACTACGGTTTCTATGGATCTTTAGGAGGCGGCATGTTGGAATCAGATCACTGCAGACAGACAACCAACACGTCTGACCTCACGCTAGGCTAGCCGTGGTTTGGACAGACACAGATCACTGGTCCACAGACCAAACCGACGTTTTGCCTTTTTTTAATAGAAATAAACCTTTTTAGTTCATTGCTACGTGTGTTATAAATACTTAGTGGTGAGTGGTATTATATCGGTATCGGTGCATCCCTGCATTAACATTTTAACGGTACTACTACTCTTACCAGTACTGCTCATCCGTCCGGTACGTAAACGGTTGTTTTTGTTGTTTTTTAAGAGAAAAAATGAAACAAATGAAAAACATTAAGACTGCTTTATTTTGTCCTATATATACTATATATTATATTAACGTTAACGTTGGAGCTTATCGATACTGCAGCCTTGAGAACCTTCGCCCCGGGGCTCTTTAGTACCGGGTTTGGTACCCGTCCCTCCTTAGTGGGACGACGGACGCTCCTCTGAGCCGCTCAGCTTTTGAGGAGGCAGATTTCACAACGTGGTATTTCACCTGGATTGGCTTGGTTTAGCAGGACGTAGCAGTGCACGCCTCGGCGAGCTCCGCGTGCACGTTCATGATTTAGTTTTGTACAAATAATGTAGGTGAGATGGGAATATTGGTTGAAATTTACTGGCTAATGGTCAACAAGCTAACACTAACAGGTTGTAAACAAGCCTCACATGTAGCTGTTGGATGGTCGTCTGTAATCTGAAGCAGGTGAACTGATTATTGTCTTTTGTTGGTAGTTTATGGAGAAATATGAAGCACTTGGTTTGATGCAGAGGATCTACCTGCTAATTTAAATATGGCAGAACGTCATACTGAGTATTTAATGTATCAGTCCCACTGCTGGAATAATCACGTGTACAGGTGTAGAGGTGTGAACAGGTGTGTCAGTGATTCATGTCGTACAGAGTGCAGAGCGGAGGAATCTGCTGCTCTTTTCTCTTCTTCCCTTTATCATGACGACGCTCAAGGTTACCTGTGTGTGTGTGTGTGTGTGTGTGTGTGTGTGTGTGTGCGTGTGCGTGTGTGTGCGCGTGTGTGTGCGTGCGTGCGTGTGTTGGCAGTATGTTGCATTGTGTTGTCAAGGTGAGGTCAGCTAGCAGCTGGAAGCTAATAGCTGTGAATGAGCTGTAGACTCAGCGGATGTATTTGTGGCTGAAACCAGTAGATTAATCACACATGTTTTATCTGTTCATAATGAACCTTAAAGGGAGATCTGTCAAGTATTTAATCCTCTTATCAACATGGGAGTGGACAAATATGCTGCTTTATTTAAATGTATTTATATATTTATTATTGTAAATCAATTAACAACACAGATCAATGACAAATATTGTCCAGAAACCCTCACAGGTACTTTCAGGCATTTAGCATAAAACAATATGCTCCAATCAGAACATGTCAAACTGCAGCCCAACAGGCAACAACAGCTGTCAGTGTGTCAGTGTGCTGACTTGACTATGACTTGCCCCAAACTGCATGTGATGATCATAAAGTGGGCATGTCTGTAAAGGGGAGACTCGTGGGTACCCATAGAACCCATTTACATTCACTGATCTGGAGGTCAGAGGTCAAGGGACCCCTTTGAACATGGATATGACAGTTTTTCCTCTCCAACATTTAGTGTCAGTTTGGAGCGTTATTTAACCTCCTTCATGACCAGCTAGTCTGACCTGGTTGGTACCGATGGATTCATCAGGTTCTGTAGTTTACTATGATACCAGTAGTAGTAGTAGTAGTAGTATGACCTGGTTGGTACCGATGGATTCATCAGGTTTTATAGTTTTAAAACTGAGCCCGCTACGATCTCCAAAAAATCGATTGCGTCAATATGTTAAAGAAGTCATCAGTGTCGTTGAAATGATTTTACGTTAACATGTTATTAACGCTGGATTTATACTTCTGCGTTAAGAGGTTACAGTGTAACTGCAACGGCTGCATGCTCGCCGTAGGCTACGACGTTCCCTCCTCCCAGATGCAACCACACTTTGGTGCCACGGCGTCGATGGAGATACCATGTACAGACAACAAGAGCTGTGATTGGCTGCTGGTGTTTTAAAGACGTCAAACACAGCGATCACACTGCAGACCTCCTGTTTGCTCTGTTGCTACCAGATCATTATGTTAGCACTGAGCTGCTCACCTGTTAGCACTAAGCTGCTCACCTGTTAGCACTGAGCTGCTCACCTGTTCTAACATCTGTTAGCACTGAGCTGCTCACCTGTTCTAACATCTGTTAGCACTGAGCTGCTCACCTGTTCTAACACCTGTTAGCACTGAGCTGCTCACCTGTTCTAACACCTGTTAGCACTGAGCTGCTCACCTGTTAGCACTAAGCTGCTCACCTGTTAGCACTGAGCTGCTCACCTGTTCTAACATCTGTTAGCACTGAGCTGCTCACCTGTTCTAACACCTGTTAGCACTGAGCTGCTCACCTGTTCTAACACCTGTTAGCACTGAGCTGCTCACCTGTTCTAACACCTGTTAGCACTGAGCTGCTCACCTGTTAGCACTGAGGTGCTCACCTGTTAGCACTGAGCTGCTCACCTGTTAGCACTGAGCTGCTCACCTGTTAGCTAACATCCAGGTGTTTCTCTCTGTCGGTCAGATGGTGGGTAAGATGGGTGGAGAAGCCATGTCTCACCTCAACAGCTCCTCAGGTAGCGTGGAGCCCTCGCTGTACTACCCCGGCCAGAAACGACCAGGAGAGGACGGAGGTGAGTATCAGACATGAACAGAGAGGTGTTGAGAGACGGACTGACTGGTTGTTGGTGTTTTGATGGTGTTTATTGACGGTAATATAAAGTAACACCAGCCTGGTTCTGACTGGTTTAAGTACCAGCAGCTGTTCTACTGGAGGAGATGAATGCATCATGTCTAATGTGTGTCTCTGTCTCTGTCTCCGTCTCCGTCTCCGTCTCCGTCTCCCAGTAGGTAACCAGCTAGCAGCCATGGGGCACCAGAGGTACGTATTGATCCCTCAGCAGGGTGATAATGATCTTCACATAATGACCCGTGTTCAGATTCATATTCCTGTTTGCAAATAGACATCAGAGAGTCGGTGTCGGGGTGAAACCGTAGATAAGTGTTTATAGATCTGTTCTCCTACAGTCTGCATCAGCTTCATCATCATCATCATCATCATCATCATCACACACTGTGTGACCAGGATGTTAATGTGTGTGTGTGTGTGTGTGTGTGTTACAGCAGAGTACTCACAGAGGATTACAAGGTCCCCGACAGGATGGTCGGCTTCAGTGAGTATGACCTCTGACCTCTCCGTGCTTCCTGCTGCTCAGCGCTCTGAAGGCTCCGTCCTCCAATCAGATTCTAGTTGTCCAGTCAGCTGATCACCACCTTACAGTTCTTTTGTATTTAATCCAGAACCTGACGTAGAACCGTTCCACCTGTTCTAACGCTGTTACCTTTAACCTGCCTTAGAACCTTGCACCTATCCTACAGCTAGAACCTTGTCAGTTCACCAGGAGCCTTTCTTAAACTAGAACCTTTAACATGAGCTAGAACCTTTTATCTGACCTAAAATCATCTCACATGATGTAGAACCTTTTCACCTAACATAGACCATTCCACCTGACGTCCCACTAACCTTTAACCTGAGCCTGAATCTTTCTTTACCAGCTGTGCTAGAACCTTTAACCGGCCTTAGAACCTTGCACGTAACCTTTATTTTGTTAACCTGAGCTAGAACCTCGTCAGTTCACTGGGAGCCTTTCCTCATCTGAGCTAGAACGTTTTCCCTCGAGGTGAAACATTTTTACCCAATAAAGAACCTTTTCATTGAGACTCTTCATCCTAAACTAGAGCCTTCTCTGCTGAGCTAGAACCAACATGTCACATGTAACCTTTACATCTCACTTAGAACCTTTTCACTTGACCTAGATCCTTTAACCTGAGCCAGAACCCTTTTCATTTAAATCTGAAATGTTTGCACCAGACCTGGAACCTTCCATCACACCTTTTAAGCTGACCTTTACCTGAGCTAGAACCTTTACCTGAGCTGGAACCTTTAACTTGAGCTAGAACCTTTACCTGAGCTAGAACCTTTACCTGAGCTAGAACCTTTACCTGAGCTAGAACCTTTACATGAGCTAGAACCTTTACATGAGCTAGAACCTTTACCTGAGCTAGAACCTTTACATGAGCTAGAACCTTTACATGAGCTAGAACCTTTACCTGAGCTAGAACCTTTACCTGAGCTAGAACCTTTACTTGAGCTAAAACCTTTACCTGAGCTAGAACCTTTACCTGAACTAGAACCTTTACCTGAGCTAGAACCTTTACCTGAGCTAGAACCTTTACTTGAGCTAAAACCTTTACCTGAGCTAGAACCTTTACCTGAGCTAGAACCTTTACTTGAGCTAAAACCTTTACCTGAGCTAGAACCTTTACCTGAACTAGAACCTTTAACTTGAGCTAGAACCTTTACCTGAGCTAGAACCTTTACCTGAGCTAGAACCTTTAACCTGAGCTAGAACCTTTACCTAAGCTAGAACCTTTATCTGAGCTAGAACTTTTACCTGAGCTAGAACCTTTACCTGAGCTAGAACCTTTACCTGAGCTAGAACCTTTAACTTGAGCTAGAACCTTTACCTGAGCTAGAACCTTTATCTGAGCTAGAACTTTTACCTGAGCTAGAACCTTTACCTGAGCTAGAACCTTTAACTTGAGCTAGAACCTTTAACTTGAGCTAGAACCTTTACCTGAGCTAGAACCTTTTCTCTCTTCAGCTAGAACCTTTTAACTGACCTTAAATCCTCCCACATGATGTAGAACCTTTTCACCCAGCTTAAAGACCATTCCACACGACGTCCCACTAACCTCTAACCTGAACCTGAATCTTTCTTTCAGAACCATCTTGAACCTTTCAGCTGATCTTTCTTAACCCGACCTAGAACCTTTAACCTGATCCAGAACCTTCTGCTTGACTAGGATCATTTCTACCTGACGTAAAGATACTAACACTGATCTCTCCTCTCGTCCTCCAGTTATTGGAAGAGGAGGTGAACAGATCACCAGGATCCAGTTGGAGTCCGGCTGCAAGATCCAGATTGCTGCTGGTGAGTCTGACTGACTGCAGACATGTTGGTCTCTCGTCTGGAGGCGTTCATTAAAGGGAGATTTGTCTGTGTGCTGAGCATGTAAATCAAGCTCATGTGTGTGTGTGTGTGCATGTGTGTGTGTGCAGACAGCGGCGGTCTGATGGAGCGACCATGTTCCCTGACTGGAACTCCAGAGAGCATCGAGTGAGTTTAAACATCCTCTTTCACCTGCTCTGATGACATCACCTGTTCACCTCCACCTGCTGCTCACCACCTCTCTGTCTCTCTCTGTCTCTCTCTCTCTCTCTGTGTTTCCAGGCAGGCGAAGCGTCTGCTGGTCCAGATCGTGGATCGCTGTAGAAACGGTCCGGGTTTCCACGGCGACGGTGAAGGCGGAGCCTCCGTGCAGGAGATGCTGATCCCGGCCAGTAAGGTGGGACTGGTGATTGGCCGAGGTGGAGACACCATCAAACAGCTGCAGGTAGAGTGATTGACAGCTACAGACTACGGAGGCGTCTGTCTCTTTAAGACCTCTGATGTATGTTGATGGTGTTGTTGTTGATGTCGTTGTCGTTGTATCAGGAGCGAGCCGGGGTCAAGATGATGATGATCCAGGACGGTCCGATGCCGACAGGAGCCGACAAACCTCTCCGCATCTCTGGAGACCCGTACAAAGTGCAGGTAAAAACAACCGTTGGTACTCAGCGGAACCAAGAAATGCAGCGGTGTGCCGTAAAGAAACGCACTAGTATGCCGTAAAGAAACACAGCGGTGTGCTGTAAAGAAACGCAGCGGTGTGCCGTAAAGAAACGCACTAGTATGCCGTAAAGAAACACAGCGGTGTGCCGTAAAGAAACGCAGCGGTGTGCCGTAAAGAAACGCAGCGGTGTGCCGTAAAGAAACGCAGCGGTGTGCCGTAAAGAAACGCAGCGGTGTGCCGTAAAGAAACGCAGTAGAGTGCCGTAAAGAAACGCAGTAGAGTGCCGTAAAGAAACGCAGTAGAGTGCCGTAAAGAAACGCAGTAGAGTGCGGTGAAGAAACGCAGTAGAGTGCGGTGAAGAAACGCAGTAGAGTGCGGTGAAGAAACGCAGTAGAGTGCGGTGAAGAAACGCAGTAGAGTGCGGTGAAGAAACGTAGTAGAGTGCCGTAAAGAAACGCAGTGGAGTGCCGTAAAGAAATGCAGATAAAAGATATTTAACATTAGCTGAAGTATTTTAAACATCTGAACTGTTTCTCTCTTCTGGTGCTTCAGGCAGCGAGGGAGTTGGTGTTGGAGGTGATCCGGGAGAAGGACGGAGACTTCAGGTCAGGACGCAACGACTTCAGCGCCCGCCTGGGAGGAACCAACCTGGACGTACGAAACGCACAAATAAACGCACACTGTTAGCATTTGTTAGCAGCTAGCATGTTTGAGCGTCCGTTTGAATCACTATTTAAAAGGTACATTCATGTCTAGTCCGTCTCTCTGCAGGTCCCAGTCCCCAGGTTCGCCGTCGGCATCGTGATCGGCAGGAACGGAGAAATGATCAAGAAGATCCAGAATGATGCAGGAGTCCGAATCCAGTTTAAAGCAGGTCTGTTTACACCAGTATAATCCAGTTTAAACTGGTCTATTAACATCAGTATAATCCAGTTCAAACTGGTCTGTTTACACCAGTATAATCCAGTTTAAACTAGTCTATTAACATCAGTATAATCCAGTTTAAACTGGTCTATTAACATCAGTATAATCCAGTTCAAACTGGTCTGTTTACACCAGTATAATCCAGTTTAAACTAGTCTATTAACATCAGTATAATCCAGTTCAAACTGGTCTGTTAACATCAGTATAATCCAGTTCAAACTAGTCTGTTAACATCAGTATAATCCAGTTTAAACTAGTCTATTAACATCAGTATAATCCAGTTCAAACTGGTCTGTTAACATCAGTATAATCCAGTTCAAACTGGTCGGTTAACATCAGTATAATCCAGTTTAAACTAGTCTATTAACATCAGTATAATCCAGTTTAAACTGGTCTGTTAACATCAGTATAATCCAGTTCAAACTGGTCTGTTTACACCAGTATAATCCAGTTTAAACTAGTCTATTAACATCAGTATAATCCAGTTCAAACTGGTCTGTTAACATCAGTATAATCCAGTTCAAACTGGTCTGTTTACACCAGTATAATCCAGTTTAAACTAGTCTATTAACATCAGTATAATCCAGTTCAAACTGGTCTGTTAACATCAGTATAATCCAGTTCAAACTGGTCTGTTAACATCAGTATAATCCAGTTCAAACTAGTCTGTTAACAACAGTATAATCCAGTTTAAACTAGTCTATTAACATCAGTATAATCCAGTTCAAACTGGTCTGTTAACATCAGTATAATCCAGTTCAAACTGGTCTGTTTACACCAGTATAATCCAGTTTAAACTAGTCTATTAACATCAGTATAATCCAGTTCAAACTGTTCTGTTAACATCAGTATAATCCAGTTCAAACTGGTCTGTTAACATCAATATAATCCAGTTTAAACTAGTCTATTAACATCAGTATAATCCAGTTTAAACTGGTCTATTAACATCAGTATAATCCAGTTCAAACTGGTCTGTTAACATCAGTATAATCCAGTTCAAACTGGTCTGTTTACACCAGTATAATCCAGTTTAAACTAGTCTATTAACATCAGTATAATCCAGTTCAAACTGTTCTGTTAACATCAGTATAATCCAGTTCAAACTGGTCTGTTAACATCAATATAATCCAGTCTAAACTAGTCTATTAACATCAGTATAATCCAGTTTAAACTGGTCTGTTAACATCAGTATAATCCAGTTCAAACTAGTCTGTTAACAACAGTATAATCCAGTTTAAACTAGTCTATTAACATCAGTATAATCCAGTTCAAACTGGTCTGTTAACATCAGTATAATCCAGTTCAAACTGGTCTGTTTACACCAGTATAATCCAGTTTAAACTAGTCTATTAACATCAGTATAATCCAGTTCAAACTGTTCTGTTAACATCAGTATAATCCAGTTCAAACTGGTCTGTTAACATCAATATAATCCAGTTTAAACTAGTCTATTAACATCAGTATAATCCAGTTTAAACTGGTCTGTTAACATCAGTATAATCCAGTTCAAACTGGTCTGTTAACATCAGTATAATCCAGTTCAAACTAGTCTGTTAACAGTATAATCCAGATTAAACCAGTCCATTTGTGACAGTATGATCCAGATTGAGCATTGTTGACCCGACCACCTTTTGACCTCTGACCTCTCTGTGTGTCCTCCAGATGATGGCATCAGTCCAGAGCGTGTTGCCATGGTGATGGGTCAGCCAGACCGCTGTCAGCACGCTGTCCACCTCATCAATGAGCTCATCCAGACCGCTCAGGTAACACTCGGCATAGACAGGTGAGCTGTGACGGCGTTCTCAGGACTCTTCCTAATGTTGTGTGTTCGTCTTCGTAGGAGCGTGACGGTTTCGGCTCGTCCCTGCGGAGCGGGAGGGTCAGAGGTCGTGGTGATTGGACTATGGGCTCTCCTGGTCCCCTACAGGAAGTGACCTACACCATCCCTGCTGACAAGTGTGGCCTGGTCATCGGCAAAGGTAGGAGACGAAACCTGATTCAGTCTGACCGGTGTGATGATGACGTAAACAAACAGGATGTCTCGATCACTTTTTTATGGTTCCAGTAAAGAAATGCAGTAAAGAACCACAGTAGGGTGCGGTAAAGAAAGGCAGCGGAGGAGCGCGGTAAAGAAAGGCAAGGCAGCAGAGGAGCACGGTAGAGAAAGGCAAGGCAGCAGTGGAGCACGGTAGAGAAAGGCAAGGCAGCAGTGGAGCACGGTAGAGAAAGGCAAGGCAGCAGAGGAGCACGGTAGAGAAAGGCAAGGCAGCAGTGGAGCACGGTAGAGAAAGGCAAGGCAGCAGAGGAGCACGGTAGAGAAAGGCAAGGCAGCAGTGGAGCACGGTAGAGAAAGGCAAGGCAGCAGAGGAGCACGGTAGAGAAAGGCAAGGCAGCAGTGGAGCACGGTAGAGAAAGGCAAGGCAGCAGAGGAGCACGGTAGAGAAAGGCAAGGCAGCAGAGGAGCACGGTAGAGAAAGGCAAGGCAGCAGTGGAGCACGGTAGAGAAAGGCAAGGCAGCAGAGGAGCACGGTAGAGAAAGGCAAGGCAGCAGTGGAGCACGGTAGAGAAAGGCAAGGCAGCAGAGGAGCACGGTAGAGAAAGGCAAGGCAGCAGAGGAGCACGGTAGAGAAAGGCAAGGCAGCAGCGGAGCGCGGTCAAGAAAGGCGGCAGAGGAGCGCGGTAAAAAAAAGGCGGCAGTGGAGTGCGGTAAAGAAAGGCAAGGCAGCAGAGGAGCGCGGTAAAGAAAGGAAAGGCGGCAGCGGAGCGCGGTCAAGAAAGGCGGCAGAGGAGCGCGGTAAAAAAAGGCGGCAGTGGAGCGCGGTCAAGAAAGGCAAGGCGGAGCGTGGTCAAGAAAGGCAAGGCGGAGCGTGGTCAAGAAAGGCAAGGCAGAGCGCGGTAAAGAAAGGCGGCAGAGGAGTGCGGTAAAAA
>NW_023618464.1:0-7500 GCF_015220745.1 Sebastes umbrosus | reverse complement strand
TGTGTCCTCCACAGGATTTAAACGCCGACGCCACGTTTCCCCGAAACTCAACTTTCATTACAAAAAGGGGGAAATGACTATTTTCTTACAAAGTGAAACTTTATTATTGTTGTTGTAACTTAGTTCTGCATTTCTACTTTGCCGATTTGTTTTGTAGAAGAAGTGTTTTAGGAGCTGAACAATGAAGTTATCGATTCTATTAGCAATGTGTTGGCTAAACTAGCGTGTTGGCTAAACGCGCAAGTTAGCAAAAAAGATGTGCGTTACCTCAACTGTGTGTTAGCGGAGCGAATGTGTTTTATGATCTGAATGTCTCGTAGTGAACAGATGTGTTTGTGTTTGTGTGAGCGGGATGCGTTAGCTTAGCGGAGCGAGTTAGCTTTTACTGCGTTACACGTGTTTGTAGAGCCATTCTCCCATTTTCATCAAATAATTACAGAAACAGTCAACGAAACAGAAACGACAACGCTCCAAAGAAACGTCACCGACATTAACGTCTAAATAAAACCAAATAGACCCGAAGATAATCCACTGCTAGCTCCACGAGCTAATTTAACCTGCTAGCAACCTGCCATAACGATATAAAACGACTATAAACAGCTCATTTAGACTTCATATCCATTTAGCTACTATAACTACATGGCTACGTTCTGAAATTCTCCCGACACGAACGCAGCGTTAGCCGAATGTTTTGTTTGCGTTAGCTTAGCGGTGTGGGTTAGCTTCCACTGAACATGCTAATTACTAAACGTCGTTAATTCACATCTAAATAAAACCCAATAAACAAATAGAATCCACTCTGCTAGCTAAAAACAAGCTAATTTATCTGCTAACAAACTGCCATAACAACGTAAACAACTACAAACAGTTAATTTAGGATTAACATCCATTAATCTACTAAAACTACACGGCTAGCTAACCGAGCAACATCTCTGAGTAACGTGTCAGCGTTCACTAATTCTCCCCACGCGAACGCAGCGTTAGCCGAATGTCCGTTAGCCGAATGTCCGTTAGCTAAACTGTGTTTTGTGACCGTGCTAGCTGAACGTGTGTGTTAGCTGAGCGGTGTGTGTGTGTGTTAGCGGTGTGTGTGTGTGTTAGCGGTGTGTGTGTGTTAGCAGTGTGTGTGTGTGTTAGCGGTGTGTGTGTTAGCGGTGTGTGTGTGTTAGCGGTGTGTGTGTGTTAGCTGAGCGGTGTGTGTGTTAGCTGAGCGGTGTGTGTGTTAGCGGTGTGTGTGTGTGTTAGCGGTGTGTGTGTGTTAGCGGTGTGTGTGTGTGTTAGCGGTGTGTGTGTGTTAGCGGTGTGTGTGTGTGTTAGCGGTGTGTGTGTGTGTTAGCGGTGTGTGTGTGTTAGCGGTGTGTGTGTGTTAGCGGTGTGTGTGTGTTAGCGGTGTGTGTGTGTTAGCGGTGTGTGTGTGTTAGCGGTGTGTGTGTTAGCTGAACGGTGTGTGTGTTAGCGGTGTGTGTGTTAGCGGTGTGTGTGTGTGTTAGCGGTGTGTGTGTGTGTTAGCGGTGTGTGTGTGTGTTAGAGGTGTGTGTGTGTGTTAGCGGTGTGTGTGTGTGTGTGTTAGCGGTGTGTGTGTGTGTTAGAGGTGTGTGTGTGTGTTAGCGGTGTGTGTGTGTGTGTGTTAGCGGTGTGTGTGTGTGTGTGTGTTAGCGGTGTGTGTGTGTGTTAGCGGTGTGTGTGTGTGTGTTAGCGGTGTGTGTGTGTTAGAGGTGTGTGTGTGTGTTAGCGGTGTGTGTGTGTGTTCGCTGTCTGTTGAGGCTGGGTTATGCGTCTTGAACATTTGTCATTACAGGTTTTCGTGGCTATTTTCTCTAAAACATGGAAGTGTTTTCAGCCTTTCGGATCCCGCCTCCCAACGGGACGTTGGATCTAGCGGTCAGCTCGTTTAACGAATGTTCTTCAGATTTGCGAGACCCATTGGAGGCGTGATTCCAGCCTCAGCTGTGTGTTCGTTAGCGTCGTTTCTAGTGTGTATTTGTGTGCGTTGTGTTGTGTGTGCGTTCGCTGAGCGTCGTCGTGTGTCGGACCACAGAGAGGTTTGTCTTGCGCGGAGGGAGATCTGGCGGCTGTTGTTGAGTTGAATATTGAATCGGTGGTTCTGCTTCTTGTATGTGTGACGATGATGATGATGATAATAATAATAATGACGACGATAATAATGAGTTCTCCTGTTCGGGGGGGTCTATTTAAATCTCTCTCCAGTTTTGAATATTCAGTTTGTCGATAAGATAATATGGTTTTGTGTAAATTTCCACTCTGGCGGGTGCTCTCCAGTTAAACATGTACTTTGTTATCCTGTTAAAAATGATATTGTTTAATTCACATGTTTGTGTCTAACCGATTTGCGAAGAGAAGTTATGTGTTATTTTCTCAAGACTGCTAGGCTAACTGTCTCTCTCTCTCTCTCTCTCTCTCTCTCTCTCTCTCTGTCTTCTTGTCTGTCTGTCTCCGTCTCTCCGGACGCCGCCACGTTTTAAAAAGCTGTGATTCTTCAACACGTCTGTAGCCGGACCGTGTGATCACGGCTGAGCGTTGTCATCGCGGGCGTGTTGAACGGTCCCGCAGCTCTTTAGCGTGGCGGCGGCCGAGACGAGGAGCGCTGTAGTGACGGGGTTTTACTCCCCGAAACATAATTAAAGAGCGCCGGAGTGGACGCCGGCTCGGTGTCCAGAGCCCCAACCGGGACCGGACACGGCGCCGCCCGTCCCCTCCGGTTTAGATCTTCCTAGTCCCGAGCCCTCGTCCTGACGGGGTGACGGGGAGCCTTTTGGGTTTCTTGGTTTCTGTTGTTTTTCTAACGGACAGACGTCCTAACTGTAACCTGCAGATTTTTCTATTAGATTCTATTGACCGATAGAGTTGTGTATGAACCCGAGCCACGAGACTGTCGGTGGCCGAGGAAGAGGAAGATGGATGATGATGATGATTAACATGAGGGCTAATAAACAGGCTCATTCTTTCTGACTGGCGTGTTTTTATCAACCTGTTTCACTGAAGTCTCTGAAGAGTTCATTCAACCCAAACCACCATCTCTCCCTAAACCTAAGTAGGTAATGTCACGTAACTTCTGTGACCAGGTTACGGCACTTCTGGTGTTAGTTTAACCCAAACCGACATCTTTTACTAAACCTAAGTAGTTTTTGTCGCTTAACTTCCGTACTTAAGTTACGCAACTTCTAGTGTCAGTTTAACCCAAACCGCGATCTTATCCTAAAGCTAACTTAAGTAGTTTTTGTCGCGTAACTTCCGTACTTAAGTTACGCAACTCTCGGTGTTATTATTGTGAATTATCGTGTCATTTATTCACATTTAGTGCGACGGGGCCGCTGTACGCTAAATATGAAGCTACAACTGGTTAGCTTAGCTTAGCTTAGCATAAAGACTGTAAACAGAGGGAAAAGTTAGCTAACGAGAAGCAGCTAGGCGTTCCTCCAAAGCGCTGATTAACATGTTGTATCTGGTTCAATCAGGTCAGAGCCAGGCTAGCTTTCCCCTCTGTTTCCAGTCTTTATGCTAAGCTAAGCTAATGCCTGAAAGCATATCGGTGTATTCTCTAATGGTTCGTGTCCACAGAGGCTCCCCGGGGTCGGACGTTTGATTAGCTGCTGCTAGACACGAGGCTCCTGATTGGACGAACTCTTTCCCTCCGTGTGCTGCTGCTGCCGGCGTCCAAACCGGAACCAACATGGCGTCTCGTTTGGTAACTTTCTTCTCTTATAACACGAGAAGAGTTCACCGAGATGTTTCTGAAAACATTTCTATGGAGATTGGAGAGTCGCATCGGACGCACCTGATTAGCATAAAGTAGCCGAGACCTCAACGTTATGCAAATGAGGAGCGGCCTACGTGATGCCACGTGTCTGGAATGGCGCCGCGCTACAAGAATGCACGACTGCTTATATAGAAGAAGTAGAAGGGAAGCGTGGAGAGGACAGAGCCCGTGGACACGAACCATTAATATCACTCTGCTGTAAATTAAAGTTCAGGATATGTGGAGGCTGGGCCGACGCTGGTGACCTTTGACCTGTGAGTTAGTGCCGTCCTAACGGAGCTGACCTTTGAGTGAATGGAGAGGCTTTATTTATATTTCACTGAAGCTCCTCTCAGACTTTAACCATGAGGTCATCACACTGATAGAACCGCGTCTAATACTCTTCAGCGAGCGGACGACGTTCAGTCTGCTTCAATGAGATGACGAACAAACCGAGAGGAAATAACAGACTAGTGTACAGTAGTGTGTGTGTGTGTGTGTGTGTGTGCGCGTGTGGACTGACTCCGGCTGCGACGGCTCACACACTCAGTGTGTGAGCCGTCGCAGCTTCTCTTCATCTCTTCATGTTCCTACATGAGTCGTGGGATTTATCATTTATTCATGTTCCCAGAGAGACAGATGGTCCGACTGACGGCGTGATGTCATCGGTCATTAAGACATTACTGTAATCACACACGCACACGCACACGCACACGCACACGCACACGCACACACACACACACCTACTGACCTCCTGGGATCAATGAATCAGCTCTGAGGGAGGAAGACGAGCTGTCAGCAGCTCTTCGTCTGCAGCCGCGTTGCCAGATATCACGACAGCAACCAAAACAAGCGACCTCACCTACCGACCACAATATGATCAATCAAACAATCAATCAATCAATCAACCAACCAACCAATCAACCAAACAATCAATCAACCAAACAATCAATCAATCAATCAATCAATCAACCAACCAATCAATCAATCAATCAATCAATCTTTATTTATATAGCACCTTTCAAACAGGTCAGATGGATTCAAAGAGCTGCCAGACGATGGATTTCGAGTCTGATGCACCAAAACAACCGATATAAAAGTTCACTGAATAAGAAATCAATAAAAGATATTAAAGGTATTTAAGATAATAAAAGACAAATATAATACAAGGAAATAAAAATACCAGTAAAAATAAATAAATTAAAATTTATGAAACTACAGAAAAGCAGCAGATATTATATTATTAAAATAATGAAAATCGAATAAAATAAAATAAAATAAAATAGATAATAATGATCAGCAATAAAATGTTGATTAAACAAAAATAGAGTAAAATAAACACTGTAAAGGTGATGATGAATAAAAAATAAAAAACATAAAATCATAAAACACTACATGAAAACCAGACTAAATAGACGGGTTTTTAGTTTACGTTTAAAATGATCAATATTTTACCAACCATAACCTGATCACTGAATTTATTTTGGATTTGCAGCAATTTTGCGTCTATTTATAGCTTTTAACTTTATATGAACTTTATATGAACTTTATATTAACTTTATATTAACTTTATATTAACTTCTGATTATGTGAAACAGATCTGAGGATGAAGAGGAGATGAAGAGGAAGAGGGTCTTTTATTGTGAAAGAGGGGGAGGATGAGATGGAGGGATGAAGAGAGAGATGATGGAGGTAGAGACTGATGGAGAAATCATACAGGAAACAAGAAGAGTCCACTGTTACTGGCAGTGTGTGTGTGCGGGTGTGTGTGCGCGTGCGTGTGTGTGCGTGCGCGTGTTGCGGCGTGCGGCGGTCCTAGAGTACAGGAAGCAGCTCTGTAAGTACAGATGAACCTGATTAAACATTAACGTGATGGCGATCTGGATCCAGTCCAAATGTTCCCATGATGCTCTGGGAGCAGCAGTTAACGGTCCGTCTCATCGACCACATCGACCGCAGCAGGAGGACGGCCGGACGCGTCACGTGACTCCGTGTTCATCACTCTGCTGCTCTAACAGCTTCCTGTCTGCTCAACGCCGACTGACAGCGGGACGTTAAATATTCATTTCATCTGTTTGATCCGTGTTCAAAGACACAAGTTTACCTTTTCTTACCGCAACGCTCAGCACGACGTCCAACTACGCATTTACAGCAATGTGTGACGCATGGCAATGTTCACCCTAGTCTTTTCAAAATAAAACTACTTAATTAGCTTTAGGAAAAGATCACGGTTTGGGGTTAAAATAATGTCGGAAGTGTCGTAACTTAAAGGGAGTGTTAGTCAGAATCCTAAATGTCTTGTTAACAGCTTCACCTGTGTCCGTTAAGTCAACTAAAGTCAGCGTCCTGTTGCTGGCGCTTGTGCTCGCTCTACATAGACATGAAGGAGCATCGCTCAACACAGTGAGGAGACACACGTCAGCTAAAAGCACAATATCACTCTATATTTCAGCTGCTTGGCAGTAATGTTAGCTGACCAGACCAAGGTCTCTCCATGAATCAATGCTGATCCTAGTGTTGGCTTTTCCCGCCTCAGCCTCCCGACCGCGGCCGGAGGGAACGGGGGAGACGCCGGAGTTTTGGTGGGAGACGATAACGTTTCTCTCTGCGGAGCCCCGTCACTTCACAAGACACGGGAAACCTCTGTTGGTCTGGAGGAGCTGCAGCAGTTATTTCTGCACAAACGTCCACTGAACATTCACTAGATATTCTCAGAGCTAAACTAACTCTTCTGCAGTGTGGAGTGAGCAGCATGCACGTGAGAGGTGGAGAGAGAGAGAGAGAAGGAGCGTGGTGTGTGAGTGAAGGCAGGCAGAGGAGCAGAGGAGCAGAGGAGCAGAGACTCCGGTCCTGGAGACCAAAGCTACGGTCTCCCCCGCGTCCTCCGACCGCGGCCAACACTGTTTAACAGCTTCACTAGATACAACCAAGAGGTTTTGGTGCTTCACTGGAGTTTGTGTTGGAGTCTGAGTCTGAACAGCGGAGACACACGAGAGACCATGAGACACACGAGAGACCATGAGACACACGAGAGACCGTGAGACACACGAGAGACCATGAGACACACGAGAGACCATGAGACACACGAGAGACCATGAGACACACGAGAGACCGTGAGACACACGAGAGACCGTGAGACACACGAGAGACCGTGAGACACACGAGAGACCATGAGACACCGACCAGCAAGGAGTTATACCTGAACAAGTTACTAACAGAAACTTTAATACAGAAGTTACGTGACAAATAAATCAACGTTGACTTCTGGTTTCACACGGGACACGAACATCGTCTCCGGGACAAAAGTCCTGCGCTTTTTCGCCACTTTTTATACTTTTCGGTCACACATCATGAAAAACATGTGACAGACAGACAGACAGACAGACAGACAGACAGACAGACAGACAGACAGAGACAGACAGAGAGACAGAGAGACAGACAGACAGACAGACAGACAGACAGACAGACAGAGAGACAGACAGACAGACAGACAGACAGACAGAGAGACAGAGAGACAGACAGACAGACAGACAGACAGACAGACAGACAGACAGACAGACAGAGAGACAGACAGACAGACAGAGAGACAGACAGACAGACAGACAGACAGACAGACAGACAGACAGACAGACAGAGAGACAGACAGACAGACAGACAGACAGACAGACAGACAGAGAGACAGAGAGACAGACAGACAGACAGACAGACAGACAGACAGACAGACAGAAGACAGAGAGACAGAC
>NW_023618463.1:0-71536 GCF_015220745.1 Sebastes umbrosus | reverse complement strand
AAGCTGCAAGCAGCGATGAACGGGCCCTCGCCCCTTGCGCGTCGAGGATGCTGGCGGGACGCCGACCGACGCGGCCGGGCACCGTGAAGCCGAAACTCTGACGAGCGCCACGACGCCTGCCGCAAGGCTCTACGACAGGCACTCTCTGCTGAGCGATATAACACCTCCCACAAGACTCTACGACAAACGGATCACGAGTTATGAAAGGGGGCGTGGCTAATGTGTAGGGGGCGGGCATAACTTTCACCAATGAAACAGGCACTCTCTGCTGAGTGATATGACACCCCCCACTAGACTCTACTACAAACGGATCATGAGTTATGAAAGGGGGCGGGGCTAATGTGTAGGGGGCGGGGCTAACCATCCCCAATGAAACAGGCACTCTCTGCTGAGTGATATGACACCTCCCGCAAGACTCTACTATAAACGGTTCATGAGATATGAAAGGGGGCGGGGCTAACGTCTTGGGGCGGGGCTATGAGTATAATTTTTCATATACATGTCATCAGTACTGGACCACCATCATACCTGAGAGATTTGGGGCAGATCGGACTATGTACAGTTGAGTTACAATAACTGCCTGTTTCATGGCGAATGGCTCAAAATGGACGCCACGCCACGTTCCGCTCGTTAAGTGAAAACTCACGATTTTAATAACTTTTCATCTTCAAGGTCTTAAGATGGTCCTGACCAAATTTCAAATCGATCTGATTAAATCTGTAGGAGGAGTTCGTTAAAGTACGCGGCCTATAAAATGCTAAAAGTGACATGAAATCCAATATGGCCGACTTCCGGGTGGGCGGAGCTAATGAAACCCAATGAGGAATATGTTTCAAATGATGAGTGGGATATGCATACCAAATTTCATGATTATCGGATCAACTTTGACAAAGTTAAAATTTCAACGCGTTAGGGGGCGCTACAGAGCCGGCTAAACACACTGAGCCTAATGGCTATATATTTAAATAAAGTTCACAGGTGTCTATCATCTTGCCAAATTTCATGAGTTTTCGAGTACCTAAAGGTATGTTCAAAATCTGAAAGACATAAGGGGGCGCTAGAGAGCCAACATGCCACGCCCAAGCAAAATTTCACCACTAAAATGAAGTAATTACTAGTTTGGATGTGTGTGTAAAGTTTCATAAATTTTTGTGCATCCTAAAGTCTTCAAATATGCGTTCGTAAATTCTAAAATCACGCAGGAAGTCCAACATGGCTGACTTCCTGTTTGCCGAAGAAATCTCAAAATCATTTAATCCAGGTATGAGGGCGTGAGCAATGACATACTTGAATTTCGTGAAGATCGAAGAAACTTTCTCTGAAAAACTGCGTACGTTAGGGGGCGCTATGGAGCCCTCTGGAGACACCCGAGCCCAGTCACTCCAGAACATTGAATTTCCCACCAGTTCTGACGCATACTCCACTTTTCGTGAGTTTTGGGGATGGCTAAGGTCGTCAAAAACGCGATCTCGCAGCGGAAAAAGAATAATAATTAAAGCTGCAAGCAGCGATGAACGGGCCCTCGCCCCTTGCGCGTCGAGGATGCTGGCGGGACGCCGACCGACGCGGCCGGGCACCGTGAAGCCGAAACTCTGACGAGCGCCACGACGCCTGCCGCAAGGCTCTACGACAGGCACTCTCTGCTGAGCGATATAACACCTCCCACAAGACTCTACGACAAACGGATCACGAGTTATGAAAGGGGGCGTGGCTAATGTGTAGGGGGCGGGCATAACTTTCACCAATGAAACAGGCACTCTCTGCTGAGTGATATGACACCCCCCACAAGACTCTACTACAAACGGATCATGAGTTATGAAAGGGGGCGGGGCTAATGTGTAGGGGGCGGGGCTAACCATCCCCAATGAAACAGGCACTCTCTGCTGAGTGATATGACACCTCCCGCAAGACTCTACTATAAACGGTTCATGAGATATGAAAGGGGGCGGGGCTAACGTCTTGGGGCGGGGCTATGAGTATAATTTTTCATATACATGTCATCAGTACTGGACCACCATCATACCTGAGAGATTTGGGGCAGATCGGACTATGTACAGTTGAGTTACAATAACTGCCTGTTTCATGGCGAATGGCTCAAAATGGACGCCACGCCACGTTCCGCTCGTTAAGTGAAAACTCACGATTTTAATAACTTTTCATCTTCAAGGTCTTAAGATGGTCCTGACCAAATTTCAAATCGATCTGATTAAATCTGTAGGAGGAGTTCGTTAAAGTACGCGGCCTATAAAATGCTAAAAGTGACATGAAATCCAATATGGCCGACTTCCGGGTGGGCGGAGCTAATGAAACCCAATGAGGAATATGTTTCAAATGATGAGTGGGATATGCATACCAAATTTCATGATTATCGGATCAACTTTGACAAAGTTAAAATTTCAACGCGTTAGGGGGCGCTATAGAGCCGGCTAAACACACTGAGCCTAATGGCTATATATTTAAATAAAGTTCACAGGTGTCTATCATCTTGCCAAATTTCATGAGTTTTCGAGTACCTAAAGGTATGTTCAAAATCTGAAAGACATAAGGGGGCGCTAGAGAGCCAACATGCCACGCCCAAGCAAAATTTCACCACTAAAATGAAGTAATTACTAGTTTGGATGTGTGTGTAAAGTTTCATAAATTTTTGTGCATCCTAAAGTCTTCAAATATGCGTTCGTAAATTCTAAAATCACGCAGGAAGTCCAACATGGCTGACTTCCTGTTTGCCGAAGAAATCTCAAAATCATTTAATCCAGGTATGAGGGCGTGAGCAATGACATACTTGAATTTCGTGAAGATCGAAGAAACTTTCTCTGAAAAACTGCGTACGTTAGGGGGCGCTATGGAGCCCTCTGGAGACACCCGAGCCCAGTCACTCCAGAACATTGAATTTCCCACCAGTTCTGACGCATACTCCACTTTTCGTGAGTTTTGGGGATGGCTAAGGTCGTCAAAAACGCGATCTACCAGCGGAAAAAGAATAATAATAATAATTAAAGCTGCAAGCAGCGATGAACGGGCCCTCGCCCCTTGCGCGTCGAGGATGCTGGCGGGACGCCGACCGACGCGGCCGGGCACCGTGAAGCCGAAACTCTGACGAGCGCCACGACGCCTGCCGCAAGGCTCTACGACAGGCACTCTCTGCTGAGCGATATAACACCTCCCACAAGACTCTACGACAAACGGATCACGAGTTATGAAAGGGGGCGTGGCTAATGTGTAGGGGGCGGGCATAACTTTCACCAATGAAACAGGCACTCTCTGCTGAGTGATATGACACCCCCCACAAGACTCTACTACAAACGGATCATGAGTTATGAAAGGGGGCGGGGCTAATGTGTAGGGGGCGGGGCTAACCATCCCCAATGAAACAGGCACTCTCTGCTGAGTGATATGACACCTCCCGCAAGACTCTACTATAAACGGTTCATGAGATATGAAAGGGGGCGGGGCTAACGTCTTGGGGCGGGGCTATGAGTATAATTTTTCATATACATGTCATCAGTACTGGACCACCATCATACCTGAGAGATTTGGGGCAGATCGGACTATGTACAGTTGAGTTACAATAACTGCCTGTTTCATGGCGAATGGCTCAAAATGGACGCCACGCCACGTTCCGCTCGTTAAGTGAAAACTCACGATTTTAATAACTTTTCATCTTCAAGGTCTTAAGATGGTCCTGACCAAATTTCAAATCGATCTGATTAAATCTGTAGGAGGAGTTCGTTAAAGTACGCGGCCTATAAAATGCTAAAAGTGACATGAAATCCAATATGGCCGACTTCCGGGTGGGCGGAGCTAATGAAACCCAATGAGGAATATGTTTCAAATGATGAGTGGGATATGCATACCAAATTTCATGATTATCGGATCAACTTTGACAAAGTTAAAATTTCAACGCGTTAGGGGGCGCTATAGAGCCGGCTAAACACACTGAGCCTAATGGCTATATATTTAAATAAAGTTCACAGGTGTCTATCATCTTGCCAAATTTCATGAGTTTTCGAGTACCTAAAGGTATGTTCAAAATCTGAAAGACATAAGGGGGCGCTAGAGAGCCAACATGCCACGCCCAAGCAAAATTTCACCACTAAAATTAAGTAATTACTAGTTTGGATGTGTGTGTAAAGTTTCATAAATTTTTGTGCATCCTAAAGTCTTCAAATATGCGTTCGTAAATTCTAAAATCACGCAGGAAGTCCAACATGGCTGACTTCCTGTTTGCCGAAGAAATCTCAAAATCATTTAATCCAGGTATGAGGGCGTGAGCAATGACATACTTGAATTTCGTGAAGATCGAAGAAACTTTCTCTGAAAAACTGCGTACGTTAGGGGGCGCTATGGAGCCCTCTGGAGACACCCGAGCCCAGTCACTCCAGAACATTGAATTTCCCACCAGTTCTGACGCATACTCCACTTTTCGTGAGTTTTGGGGATGGCTAAGGTCGTCAAAAACGCGATCTTGCAGCGGAAAAAGAATAATAATAATCCCCAGAAAAACAATAGGTTCCTTGCACTTCGTGCCAGGACACCGTTGGGTCCTGGCACTTTCGTGCTCGGGCCCTAATAATAATAATCCCCAGAAAAACAATAGGTTCCTTGCACTTCGTGCCAGGACACCGTTGGGTCCTGGCACTTTCGTGCTCGGGCCCTAATAATAATCCCCAGAAAAACAATAGGTTCCTTGCACTTCGTGCCAGGACACCGTTGGGTCCTGGCACTTTCGTGCTCGGGCCCTAATAATAATTAAAGCTGCAAGCAGCGATGAACGGGCCCTCGCCCCTTGCGCGTCGAGGATGCTGGCGGGACGCCGACCGACGCGGCCGGGCACCGTGAAGCCGAAACTCTGACGAGCGCCACGACGCCTGCCGCAAGGCTCTACGACAGGCACTCTCTGCTGAGCGATATGACACCTCCCACAAGACTCTACGACAAACGGATCACGAGTTATGAAAGGGGGCGTGGCTAATGTGTAGGGGGCGGGCATAACTTTCACCAATGAAACAGGCACTCTCTGCTGAGTGATATGACACCCCCCACAAGACTCTACTACAAACGGATCATGAGTTATGAACGGGGGCGGGGCTAATGTGTAGGGGGCGGGGCTAACCATCCCCAATGAAACAGGCACTCTCTGCTGAGTGATATGACACCTCCCGCAAGACTCTACTATAAACGGTTCATGAGATATGAAAGGGGGCGGGGCTAACGTCTTGGGGCGGGGCTATGAGTATAATTTTTCATATACATGTCATCAGTACTGGACCACCATCATACCTGAGAGATTTGGGGCAGATCGGACTATGTACAGTTGAGTTACAATAACTGCCTGTTTCATGGCGAATGGCTCAAAATGGACGCCACGCCACGTTCCGCTCGTTAAGTGAAAACTCACGATTTTAATAACTTTTCATCTTCAAGGTCTTAAGATGGTCCTGACCAAATTTCAAATCGATCTGATTAAATCTGTAGGAGGAGTTCGTTAAAGTACGCGGCCTATAAAATGCTAAAAGTGACATGAAATCCAATATGGCCGACTTCCGGGTGGGCGGAGCTAATGAAACCCAATGAGGAATATGTTTCAAATGATGAGTGGGATATGCATACCAAATTTCATGATTATCGGATCAACTTTGACAAAGTTAAAATTTCAACGCGTTAGGGGGCGCTATAGAGCCGGCTAAACACACTGAGCCTAATGGCTATATATTTAAATAAAGTTCACAGGTGTCTATCATCTTGCCAAATTTCATGAGTTTTCGAGTACCTAAAGGTATGTTCAAAATCTGAAAGACATAAGGGGGCGCTAGAGAGCCAACATGCCACGCCCAAGCAAAATTTCACCACTAAAATGAAGTAATTACTAGTTTGGATGTGTGTGTAAAGTTTCATAAATTTTTGTGCATCCTAAAGTCTTCAAATATGCGTTCGTAAATTCTAAAATCACGCAGGAAGTCCAACATGGCTGACTTCCTGTTTGCCGAAGAAATCTCAAAATCATTTAATCCAGGTATGAGGGCGTGAGCAATGACATACTTGAATTTCGTGAAGATCGAAGAAACTTTCTCTGAAAAACTGCGTACGTTAGGGGGCGCTATGGAGCCCTCTGGAGACACCCGAGCCCAGTCACTCCAGAACATTGAATTTCCCACCAGTTCTGACGCATACTCCACTTTTCGTGAGTTTTGGGGATGGCTAAGGTCGTCAAAAACGCGATCTTGCAGCGGAAAAAGAATAATAATAATAATCCCCAGAAAAACAATAGGTTCCTTGCACTTCGTGCCAGGACACCGTTGGGTCCTGGCACTTTCGTGCTCGGGCCCTAATTAAAGCTGCAAGCAGCGATGAACGGGCCCTCGCCCCTTGCGCGTCGGGGATGCTGGCGGGACGCCGACCGACGCGGCCGGGCACGGTGAAGCCGAAACTCTGACGAGCGCGACGACGCCTGCCGCAAGGCTCTACGACAGGCACTCTCTGCTGAGCGATATAACACCTCCCACAAGACTCTACGACAAACGGATCACGAGTTATGAAAGGGGGCGTGGCTAATGTGTAGGGGGCGGGCATAACTTTCACCAATGAAACAGGCACTCTCTGCTGAGTGATATGACACCCCCCACAAGACTCTACTACAAACGGATCATGAGTTATGAAAGGGGGCGGGGCTAATGTGTAGGGGGCGGGGCTAACCATCCCCAATGAAACAGGCACTCTCTGCTGAGTGATATGACACCTCCCGCAAGACTCTACTATAAACGGTTCATGAGATATGAAAGGGGGCGGGGCTAACGTCTTGGGGCGGGGCTATGAGTATAATTTTTCATATACATGTCATCAGTACTGGACCACCATCATACCTGAGAGATTTGGGGCAGATCGGACTATGTACAGTTGAGTTACAATAACTGCCTGTTTCATGGCGAATGGCTCAAAATGGACGCCACGCCACGTTCCGCTCGTTAAGTGAAAACTCACGATTTTAATAACTTTTCATCTTCAAGGTCTTAAGATGGTCCTGACCAAATTTCAAATCGATCTGATTAAATCTGTAGGAGGAGTTCGTTAAAGTACGCGGCCTATAAAATGCTAAAAGTGACATGAAATCCAATATGGCCGACTTCCGGGTGGGCGGAGCTAATGAAACCCAATGAGGAATATGTTTCAAATGATGAGTGGGATATGCATACCAAATTTCATGATTATCGGATCAACTTTGACAAAGTTAAAATTTCAACGCGTTAGGGGGCGCTATAGAGCCGGCTAAACACACTGAGCCTAATGGCTATATATTTAAATAAAGTTCACAGGTGTCTATCATCTTGCCAAATTTCATGAGTTTTCGAGTACCTAAAGGTATGTTCAAAATCTGAAAGACATAAGGGGGCGCTAGAGAGCCAACATGCCACGCCCAAGCAAAATTTCACCACTAAAATTAAGTAATTACTAGTTTGGATGTGCGTGTAAAGTTTCATAAATTTTTGTGCATCCTAAAGTCTTCAAATATGCGTTCGTAAATTCTAAAATCACGCAGGAAGTCCAACATGGCTGACTTCCTGTTTGCCGAAGAAATCTCAAAATCATTTAATCCAGGTATGAGGGCGTGAGCAATGACATACTTGAATTTCGTGAAGATCGAAGAAACTTTCTCTGAAAAACTGCGTACGTTAGGGGGCGCTATGGAGCCCTCTGGAGACACCCGAGCCCAGTCACTCCAGAACATTGAATTTCCCACCAGTTCTGACGCATACTCCACTTTTCGTGAGTTTTGGGGATGGCTAAGGTCGTCAAAAACGCGATCTTGCAGCGGAAAAAGAATAATAATTAAAGCTGCAAGCAGCGATGAACGGGCCCTCGCCCCTTGCGCGTCGGGGATGCTGGCGGGACGCCGACTGACGCGGCCGGGCACCGTGAAGCCGAAACTCTGACGAGCGCCACGACGCCTGCCGCAAGGCTCTACGACAGGCACTCTCTGCTGAGCGATATAACACCTCCCACAAGACTCTACGACAAACGGATCACGAGTTATGAAAGGGGGCGTGGCTAATGTGTAGGGGGCGGGCATAACTTTCACCAATGAAACAGGCACTCTCTGCTGAGTGATATGACACCCCCCACAAGACTCTACTACAAACGGATCATGAGTTATGAAAGGGGGCGGGGCTAATGTGTAGGGGGCGGGGCTAACCATCCCCAATGAAACAGGCACTCTCTGCTGAGTGATATGACACCTCCCGCAAGACTCTACTATAAACGGTTCATGAGATATGAAAGGGGGCGGGGCTAACGTCTTGGGGCGGGGCTATGAGTATAATTTTTCATATACATGTCATCAGTACTGGACCACCATCATACCTGAGAGATTTGGGGCAGATCGGACTATGTACAGTTGAGTTACAATAACTGCCTGTTTCATGGCGAATGGCTCAAAATGGACGCCACGCCACGTTCCGCTCGTTAAGTGAAAACTCACGATTTTAATAACTTTTCATCTTCAAGGTCTTAAGATGGTCCTGACCAAATTTCAAATCGATCTGATTAAATCTGTAGGAGGAGTTCGTTAAAGTACGCGGCCTATAAAATGCTAAAAGTGACATGAAATCCAATATGGCCGACTTCCGGGTGGGCGGAGCTAATGAAACCCAATGAGGAATATGTTTCAAATGATGAGTGGGATATGCATACCAAATTTCATGATTATCGGATCAACTTTGACAAAGTTAAAATTTCAACGCGTTAGGGGGCGCTATAGAGCCGGCTAAACACACTGAGCCTAATGGCTATATATTTAAATAAAGTTCACAGGTGTCTATCATCTTGCCAAATTTCATGAGTTTTCGAGTACCTAAAGGTATGTTCAAAATCTGAAAGACATAAGGGGGCGCTAGAGAGCCAACATGCCACGCCCAAGCAAAATTTCACCACTAAAATTAAGTAATTACTAGTTTGGATGTGTGTGTAAAGTTTCATAAATTTTTGTGCATCCTAAAGTCTTCAAATATGCGTTCGTAAATTCTAAAATCACGCAGGAAGTCCAACATGGCTGACTTCCTGTTTGCCGAAGAAATCTCAAAATCATTTAATCCAGGTATGAGGGCGTGAGCAATGACATACTTGAATTTCGTGAAGATCGAAGAAACTTTCTCTGAAAAACTGCGTACGTTAGGGGGCGCTATGGAGCCCTCTGGAGACACCCGAGCCCAGTCACTCCAGAACATTGAATTTCCCACCAGTTCTGACGCATACTCCACTTTTCGTGAGTTTTGGGGATGGCTAAGGTCGTCAAAAACGCGATCTCGCAGCGGAAAAAGAATAATAATAATAATCCCCAGAAAAACAATAGGTTCCTTGCACTTCGTGCCAGGACACCGTTGGGTCCTGGCACTTTCGTGCTCGGGCCCTAATAATAATCCCCAGAAAAACAATAGGTTCCTTGCACTTCGTGCCAGGACACCGTTGGGTCCTGGCACTTTCGTGCTCGGGCCCTAATAATAATCCCCAGAAAAACAATAGGTTCCTTGCACTTCGTGCCAGGACACCGTTGGGTCCTGGCACTTTCGTGCTCGGGCCCTAATTAAAGCTGCAAGCAGCGATGAACGGGCCCTCGCCCCTTGCGCGTCGAGGATGCTGGCGGGACGCCGACCGACGCGGCCGGGCACCGTGAAGCCGAAACTCTGACGAGCGCCACGACGCCTGCCGCAAGGCTCTACGACAGGCACTCTCTGCTGAGCGATATAACACCTCCCACAAGACTCTACGACAAACGGATCACGAGTTATGAAAGGGGGCGTGGCTAATGTGTAGGGGGCGGGCATAACTTTCACCAATGAAACAGGCACTCTCTGCTGAGTGATATGACACCCCCCACAAGACTCTACTACAAACGGATCATGAGTTATGAAAGGGGGCGGGGCTAATGTGTAGGGGGCGGGGCTAACCATCCCCAATGAAACAGGCACTCTCTGCTGAGTGATATGACACCTCCCGCAAGACTCTACTATAAACGGTTCATGAGATATGAAAGGGGGCGGGGCTAACGTCTTGGGGCGGGGCTATGAGTATAATTTTTCATATACATGTCATCAGTACTGGACCACCATCATACCTGAGAGATTTGGGGCAGATCGGACTATGTACAGTTGAGTTACAATAACTGCCTGTTTCATGGCGAATGGCTCAAAATGGACGCCACGCCACGTTCCGCTCGTTAAGTGAAAAGTCACGATTTTAATAACTTTTCATCTTCAAGGTCTTAAGATGGTCCTGACCAAATTTCAAATCGATCTGATTAAATCTGTAGGAGGAGTTCGTTAAAGTACGCGGCCTATAAAATGCTAAAAGTGACATGAAATCCAATATGGCCGACTTCCGGGTGGGCGGAGCTAATGAAACCCAATGAGGAATATGTTTCAAATGATGAGTGGGATATGCATACCAAATTTCATGATTATCGGATCAACTTTGACAAAGTTAAAATTTCAACGCGTTAGGGGGCGCTATAGAGCCGGCTAAACACACTGAGCCTAATGGCTATATATTTAAATAAAGTTCACAGGTGTGTATCATCTTGCCAAATTTCATGAGTTTTCGAGTACCTAAAGGTATGTTCAAAATCTGAAAGACATAAGGGGGCGCTAGAGAGCCAACATGCCACGCCCAAGCAAAATTTCACCACTAAAATGAAGTAATTACTAGTTTGGATGTGTGTGTAAAGTTTCATAAATTTTTGTGCATCCTAAAGTCTTCAAATATGCGTTCGTAAATTCTAAAATCACGCAGGAAGTCCAACATGGCTGACTTCCTGTTTGCCGAAGAAATCTCAAAATCATTTAATCCAGGTATGAGGGCGTGAGCAATGACATACTTGAATTTCGTGAAGATCGAAGAAACTTTCTCTGAAAAACTGCGTACGTTAGGGGGCGCTATGGAGCCCTCTGGAGACACCCGAGCCCAGTCACTCCAGAACATTGAATTTCCCACCAGTTCTGACGCATACTCCACTTTTCGTGAGTTTTGGGGATGGCTAAGGTCGTCAAAAACGCGATCTACCAGCGGAAAAAGAATAATAATTAAAGCTGCAAGCAGCGATGAACGGGCCCTCGCCCCTTGCGCGTCGAGGATGCTGGCGGGACGCCGACCGACGCGGCCGGGCACCGTGAAGCCAAAACTCTGACGAGCGCCACGACGCCTGCCGCAAGGCTCTACGACAGGCACTCTCTGCTGAGCGATATAACACCTCCCACAAGACTCTACGACAAACGGATCATGAGTTATGAAAGGGGGCGGGGCTAATGTGTAGGGGGCGGGGATAACCTTCACCAATGAAACAGGCACTCTCTGCTGAGTGATATGACACCTCCCACAAGACTCTACGACAAACGGATCATGAGTTATGAAAGGGGGCGGGGCTAATGTGTAGGGGCCGTGGCTATGACTATATTTTTGCATTTACATATAATCAGGACTGGACCCTTATCATACCTGAGAAATTTGGGGCAGATCGGACTATGTACAGTTGAGTTAGGGTTAACCCACTCTCTGCTGAGTGATATGACACATCCCACAAGACTCTACTATAACCGGTTCATGAGTTATGAAAGGGGGCGGGGCTAACGTCTTAGGGCGGGGCTATGAGTATAATTTTTCATATACATGTCATCAGTACTGGAGCACCATCATACCTGAGAGATTTGGGGCAGATCGGACTATGTACAGTTGAGTTACAATAACTGGCGAATGGCTCAAAATGGCCGCCACGCTACGGTCCGATCGTTAAGTGGACACTCATCATTTTAATAACTTTTCATCTTCAAGGTCTTAAGATGGTCCTGACCAAATTTCAACTCCATCTGATCAAATCTGTAGGAGGAGTTCGTTAAAGTACGCGGCCAATAAAACTCAAAAATTGGGAAAATCGTACATAAAATCCAATATGGCCGACTTCTGGGTGGGCGGGGCTTATGAAACCCAATGAGGAATATGTTTCAAATGATGAGTGGGATATGCATACCAAATTTCATGATTATCGGATCAACTTTGACAAAGTTAAAATTTCAACGCGTTAGGGGGCGCTATAGAGCCGGCTAAACACACTGAGCCTAATGGCTATATATTTAAATAAAGTTCACAGGTGTCTATCATCTTGCCAAATTTCATGAGTTTTCGAGTACCTAAAGGTATGTTCAAAATCTGAAAGACATAAGGGGGCGCTAGAGAGCCAACATGCCACGCCCAAGCAAAATTTCACCACTAAAATTAAGTAATTACTAGTTTGGATGTGCGTGTAAAGTTTCATAAATTTTTGTGCATCCTAAAGTCTTCAAATATGCGTTCGTAAATTCTAAAATCACGCAGGAAGTCCAACATGGCTGACTTCCTGTTTGCCGAAGAAATCTCAAAATCATTTAATCCAGGTATGAGGGCGTGAGCAATGACATACTTGAATTTCGTGAAGATCGAAGAAACTTTCTCTGAAAAACTGCGTACGTTAGGGGGCGCTATGGAGCCCTCTGGAGACACCCGAGCCCAGTCACTCCAGAACATTGAATTTCCCACCAGTTCTGACGCATACTCCACTTTTCGTGAGTTTTGGGGATGGCTAAGGTCGTCAAAAACGCGATCTTGCAGCGGAAAAAGAATAATAATAATAATCCCCAGAAAAACAATAGGTTCCTTGCACTTCGTGCCAGGACACCGTTGGGTCCTGGCACTTTCGTGCTCGGGCCCTAATTAAAGCTGCAAGCAGCGATGAACGGGCCCTCGCCCCTACTTGGGCGTCGGGGATGCTGGCGGGACGCCGACTGACGCGGCCAGGCACTGTGAAGCCGAAACTCTGACGAGCGCCACGACACCTGCCGCAAGGCTCTACGACAAGCGGTTCACGAGTTATGAAGGGGGGCGTGGCTAATGTGTAGGAGGCGGGGATAACAACACCAACTTAACAGGCACTCTCTGCTGAGCGATATGACACCTCCCACAAGACTCTACGACAAACGGATCACGAGTTATGAAAGGGGGCGTGGCTAATGTGTAGGGGGCGGGCATAACTTTCACCAATGAAACAGGCACTCTCTGCTGAGTGATATGACACCTCCCACAAGACTCTACTATAAACGGTTCATGAGATATGAAAGGGGGCGGGGCTAATGTATAGGTCGCGGGGATAACAACACCAACTTAACAGGCACTCTCTGCTGAGTGATATGACACCTCCCACAAGACTCTACGACAAACGGTTCATGAGTTGTGTAGGGGGCGTGGCTATGACTATATTTTTGCATTTACATATAATCAGGACTGGACCCTTATCATACCTGAGAAATTTGGGGCAGATCGAACTATGTACAGTTGAGTTAGGGTTAACCCACTCTCTGCTGAGTGATATGACACATCCCACAAGACTCTACGACAAACGGATCATGAGTTATGAAAGGGGGCGTGGCTAATGTGTAGGGGGCGGGGCTAACCTTCACCAATGAAACAGGCACTCTCTGCTGAGTGATATGACACCTCCCACAAGACTCTACGACAAACGGTTCATGAGTTATGAAAGGGGGCGGGGCTAACGTCTTGGGGCGGGGCTATGAGTATAATTTTTCATATACATGTCATCAGTACTGGACCACCATCATACCTGAGAGATTTGGGGCAGATCGGACTATGTACAGTTGAGTTACAATAACTGCCTGTTTCATGGCGAATGGCTCAAAATGGACGCCACGCCACGTTCCGCTCGTTAAGTGAAAACTCACGATTTTAATAACTTTTCATCTTCAAGGTCTTAAGATGGTCCTGACCAAATTTCAAATCGATCTGATTAAATCTGTAGGAGGAGTTCGTTAAAGTACGCGGCCTATAAAATGCTAAAAGTGACATGAAATCCAATATGGCCGACTTCCGGGTGGGCGGAGCTAATGAAACCCAATGAGGAATATGTTTCAAATGATGAGTGGGATATGCATACCAAATTTCATGATTATCGGATCAACTTTGACAAAGTTAAAATTTCAACGCGTTAGGGGGCGCTATAGAGCCGGCTAAACACACTGAGCCTAATGGCTATATATTTAAATAAAGTTCACAGGTGTCTATCATCTTGCCAAATTTCATGAGTTTTCGAGTACCTAAAGGTATGTTCAAAATCTGAAAGACATAAGGGGGCGCTAGAGAGCCAACATGCCACGCCCAAGCAAAATTTCACCACTAAAATAAACTAATTACGAGTTTGGATGTGCGTGTAAAGTTTCATTATTTTTTGTGCATCCTAAAGTCTTCAAATATGCGTTCGTAAATTCTAAAATCACGCAGGAAGTCCAACATGGCTGACTTCCTGTTTGCCGAAGAAATCTCAAAATCATTTAATCCAGGTATGAGGGCGTGAGCAATGACATACTTGAATTTCGTGAAGATCGAAGAAACTTTCTCTGAAAAACTGCGTACGTTAGGGGGCGCTATGGAGCCCTCTGGAGACACCCGAGCCCAGTCACTCCAGAACATTGAATTTCCCACCAGTTCTGACGCATACTCCACTTTTCGTGAGTTTTGGGGATGGCTAAGGTCGTCAAAAACGCGATCTTGCAGCGGAAAAAGAATAATAATTAAAGCTGCAAGCAGCGATGAACGGGCCCTCGCCCCTTGCGCGTCGGGGATGCTGGCGGGACGCCGACCGACGCGGCCGGGCACCGTGAAGCCGAAACTCTGACGAGCGCCACGACGCCTGCCGCAAGGCTCTACGACAAGCGGTTCACAAGTTATGAAGGGGGGCGTGGCTAATGTGTAGGGGGCGGGCATAACCTTCACCAATGAAACAGGCACTCTCTGCTGAGCGATATAACACCTCCCACAAGACTCTACGACAAACGGATCATGAGTAATGAAAGGGGGCGTGGCTAATGTGTAGGGGGCGGGCATAACCTTCACCAATGAAACAGGCACTCTCTGCTGAGTGATATGACACCTCCCACAAGACTCTACGACAAACGGATCATGAGTTATGAAAGGGGGCGGGGCTAATGTGTAGGGGGCGGGGATAACCTTCACCAATGAAACAGGCACTCTCTGCTGAGTGATATGACACCTCCCACAAGACTCTACGACAAACGGATCATGAGTTATGAAAGGGGGCGGGGCTAATGTGTAGGGGCCGTGGCTATGACTATATTTTTGCATTTACATATAATCAGGACTGGACCCTTATCATACCTGAGAAATTTGGGGCAGATCGGACTATGTACAGTTGAGTTAGGGTTAACCCACTCTCTGCTGAGTGATATGACACATCCCACAAGACTCTACTATAAACGGTTCATGAGTTATGAAAGGGGGCGGGGCTAACGTCTTAGGGCGGGGCTATGAGTATAATTTTTCATATACATGTCATCAGTACTGGAGCACCATCATACCTGAGAGATTTGGGGCAGATCGGACTATGTACAGTTGAGTTACAATAACTGGCGAATGGCTCAAAATGGCCGCCACGCTACGGTCCGATCGTTAAGTGGACACTCATCATTTTAATAACTTTTCATCTTCAAGGTCTTAAGATGGTCCTGACCAAATTTCAACTCCATCTGATCAAATCTGTAGGAGGAGTTCGTTAAAGTACGCGGCCAATAAAACTCAAAAATTGGGAAAATCGTACATAAAATCCAATATGGCCGACTTCTGGGTGGGCGGGGCTTATGAAACCCAATGAGGAATATGTTTCAAATGATGAGTGGGATATGCATACCAAATTTCATGAATATCGGATCAACTTTGACAAAGTTAAAATTTCAACGCGTTAGGGGGCGCTACAGAGCCGGCTAAACACACTGAGCCTAATGGCTATACAGTTACATAAAGTTCACAGGTGTCTATCATTTTGCCAAATTTTATGAGATTCCGAGTACCTAAAGGTATGTTCAAAATCTGAAAGACATAAGGGGGCGCTAGAGAGCCAACATGCCACGCCCAAGCAAAATTTCACCACTAAAATGAAGTAATTACTAGTTTGGATGTGTGTGTAAAGTTTCATAAATTTTTGTGCATCCTAAAGTCTTCAAATATGCGTTCGTAAATTCTAAAATCACGCAGGAAGTCCAACATGGCTGACTTCCTGTTTGCCGAAGAAATCTCAAAATCATTTAATCCAGGTATGAGGGCGTGAGCAATGACATACTTGAATTTCGTGAAGATCGAAGAAACTTTCTCTGAAAAACTGCGTACGTTAGGGGGCGCTATGGAGCCCTCTGGAGACACCCGAGCCCAGTCACTCCAGAACATTGAATTTCCCACCAGTTCTGACGCATACTCCACTTTTCGTGAGTTTTGGGGATGGCTAAGGTCGTCAAAAACGCGATCTTGCAGCGGAAAAAGAATAATAATAATAATTAAAGCTGCAAGCAGCGATGAACGGGCCCTCGCCCCTTGCGCGTCGAGGATGCTGGCGGGACGCCGACCGACGCGGCCGGGCACCGTGAAGCCGAAACTCTGACGAGCGCCACGACGCCTGCCGCAAGGCTCTACGACAGGCACTCTCTGCTGAGCGATATAACACCTCCCACAAGACTCTACGACAAACGGATCACGAGTTATGAAAGGGGGCGTGGCTAATGTGTAGGGGGCGGGCATAACTTTCACCAATGAAACAGGCACTCTCTGCTGAGTGATATGACACCCCCCACAAGACTCTACTACAAACGGATCATGAGTTATGAAAGGGGGCGGGGCTAATGTGTAGGGGGCGGGGCTAACCATCCCCAATGAAACAGGCACTCTCTGCTGAGTGATATGACACCTCCCGCAAGACTCTACTATAAACGGTTCATGAGATATGAAAGGGGGCGGGGCTAACGTCTTGGGGCGGGGCTATGAGTATAATTTTTCATATACATGTCATCAGTACTGGACCACCATCATACCTGAGAGATTTGGGGCAGATCGGACTATGTACAGTTGAGTTACAATAACTGCCTGTTTCATGGCGAATGGCTCAAAATGGACGCCACGCCACATTCCGCTCGTTAAGTGAAAACTCACGATTTTAATAACTTTTCATCTTCAAGGTCTTAAGATGGTCCTGACCAAATTTCAAATCGATCTGATTAAATCTGTAGGAGGAGTTCGTTAAAGTACGCGGCCTATAAAATGCTAAAAGTGACATGAAATCCAATATGGCCGACTTCCGGGTGGGCGGAGCTAATGAAACCCAATGAGGAATATGTTTCAAATGATGAGTGGGATATGCATACCAAATTTCATGATTATCGGATCAACTTTGACAAAGTTAAAATTTCAACGCGTTAGGGGGCGCTATAGAGCCGGCTAAACACACTGAGCCTAATGGCTATATATTTAAATAAAGTTCACAGGTGTCTATCATCTTGCCAAATTTCATGAGTTTTCGAGTACCTAAAGGTATGTTCAAAATCTGAAAGACATAAGGGGGCGCTAGAGAGCCAACATGCCACGCCCAAGCAAAATTTCACCACTAAAATGAAGTAATTACTAGTTTGGATGTGTGTGTAAAGTTTCATAAATTTTTGTGCATCCTAAAGTCTTCAAATATGCGTTCGTAAATTCTAAAATCACGCAGGAAGTCCAACATGGCTGACTTCCTGTTTGCCGAAGAAATCTCAAAATCATTTAATCCAGGTATGAGGGCGTGAGCAATGACATACTTGAATTTCGTGAAGATCGAAGAAACTTTCTCTGAAAAACTGCGTACGTTAGGGGGCGCTATGGAGCCCTCTGGAGACACCCGAGCCCAGTCACTCCAGAACATTGAATTTCCCACCAGTTCTGACGCATACTCCACTTTTCGTGAGTTTTGGGGATGGCTAAGGTCGTCAAAAACGCGATCTCGCAGCGGAAAAAGAATAATAATAATAATCCCCAGAAAAACAATAGGTTCCTTGCACTTCGTGCCAGGACACCGTTGGGTCCTGGCACTTTCGTGCTCGGGCCCTAATAATAATAATAATCCCCAGAAAAACAATAGGTTCCTTGCACTTCGTGCCAGGACACCGTTGGGTCCTGGCACTTTCGTGCTCGGGCCCTAATAATTAAAGCTGCAAGCAGCGATGAACGGGCCCTCGCCCCTTGCGCGTCGGGGATGCTGGCGGGACGCCGACCGACGCGGCCGGGCACCGTGAAGCCGAAACTCTGACGAGCGCCACGACGCCTGCCGCAAGGCTCTACGACAAACGGTTCATGAGTTATGAAAGGGGGCGGGGCTAACGTGTAGGGGGCGGGCATAACCTTCACCAATGAAACAGGCACTCTCTGCTGAGTTATATGACACTTCCCACAAGACTCTACGACAAACGGATCACGAGTTATGAAAGGGGGCGGGGCTAATGTGTAGGGGGCGGGCATAACCTTCACCAATGAAACAGGCACTCTCTGCTGAGCGATATAACACCTCCCACAAGACTCTACGACAAACGGATCATGAGTAATGAAAGGGGGCGTGGCTAATGTGTAGGGGGCGGGCATAACCTTCACCAATGAAACAGGCACTCTCTGCTGAGTGATATGACACCTCCCACAAGACTCTACGACAAACGGATCATGAGTTATGAAAGGGGGCGGGGCTAATGTGTAGGGGGCGGGGATAACCTTCACCAATGAAACAGGCACTCTCTGCTGAGTGATATGACACCTCCCACAAGACTCTACGACAAACGGATCATGAGTTATGAAAGGGGGCGGGGCTAATGTGTAGGGGCCGTGGCTATGACTATATTTTTGCATTTACATATAATCAGGACTGGACCCTTATCATACCTGAGAAATTTGGGGCAGATCGGACTACGTACAGTTGAGTTAGGGTTAACCCACTCTCTGCTGAGTGATATGACACATCCCACAAGACTCTACTATAAACGGTTCATGAGTTATGAAAGGGGGCGGGGCTAACGTCTTAGGGCGGGGCTATGAGTATAATTTTTCATATACATGTCATCAGTACTGGAGCACCATCATACCTGAGAGATTTGGGGCAGATCGGACTATGTACAGTTGAGTTACAATAACTGGCGAATGGCTCAAAATGGCCGCCACGCTACGGTCCGATCGTTAAGTGGACACTCATCATTTTAATAACTTTTCATCTTCAAGGTCTTAAGATGGTCCTGACCAAATTTCAACTCCATCTGATCAAATCTGTAGGAGGAGTTCGTTAAAGTACGCGGCCAATAAACTCAAAAATTGGGAAAATCGTACATAAAATCCAATATGGCCGACTTCTGGGTGGGCGGGGCTTATGAAACCCAATGAGGAATATGTTTCAAATGATGAGTGGGATATGCATACCAAATTTCATGAATATCGGATCAACTTTGACAAAGTTAAAATTTCAACGCGTTAGGGGGCGCTATAGAGCCGGCTAAACACACTGAGCCTAATGGCTATACAGTTACATAAAGTTCACAGGTGTCTATCATTTTGCCAAATTTTATGAGATTCCGAGTACCTAAAGGTATGTTCAAAATCTGAAAGACATAAGGGGGCGCTAGAGAGCCAACATGCCACGCCCAAGCAAAATTTCACCACTAAAATGAAGTAATTACTAGTTTGGATGTGTGTGTAAAGTTTCATAAATTTTTGTGCATCCTAAAGTCTTCAAATATGCGTTCGTAAATTCTAAAATCACGCAGGAAGTCCAACATGGCTGACTTCCTGTTTGCCGAAGAAATCTCAAAATCATTTAATCCAGGTATGAGGGCGTGAGCAATGACATACTTGAATTTCGTGAAGATCGAAGAAACTTTCTCTGAAAAACTGCGTACGTTAGGGGGCGCTATGGAGCCCTCTGGAGACACCCGAGCCCAGTCACTCCAGAACATTGAATTTCCCACCAGTTCTGACGCATACTCCACTTTTCGTGAGTTTTGGGGATGGCTAAGGTCGTCAAAAACGCGATCTTGCAGCGGAAAAAGAATAATAATAATAATTAAAGCTGCAAGCAGCGATGAACGGGCCCTCGCCCCTTGCGCGTCGAGGATGCTGGCGGGACGCCGACCGACGCGGCCGGGCACCGTGAAGCCGAAACTCTGACGAGCGCCACGACGCCTGCCGCAAGGCTCTACGACAGGCACTCTCTGCTGAGCGATATAACACCTCCCACAAGACTCTACGACAAACGGATCACGAGTTATGAAAGGGGGCGTGGCTAATGTGTAGGGGGCGGGCATAACTTTCACCAATGAAACAGGCACTCTCTGCTGAGTGATATGACACCCCCCACAAGACTCTACTACAAACGGATCATGAGTTATGAAAGGGGGCGGGGCTAATGTGTAGGGGGCGGGGCTAACCATCCCCAATGAAACAGGCACTCTCTGCTGAGTGATATGACACCTCCCGCAAGACTCTACTATAAACGGTTCATGAGATATGAAAGGGGGCGGGGCTAACGTCTTGGGGCGGGGCTATGAGTATAATTTTTCATATACATGTCATCAGTACTGGACCACCATCATACCTGAGAGATTTGGGGCAGATCGGACTATGTACAGTTGAGTTACAATAACTGCCTGTTTCATGGCGAATGGCTCAAAATGGACGCCACGCCACGTTCCGCTCGTTAAGTGAAAACTCACGATTTTAATAACTTTTCATCTTCAAGGTCTTAAGATGGTCCTGACCAAATTTCAAATCGATCTGATTAAATCTGTAGGAGGAGTTCGTTAAAGTACGCGGCCTATAAAATGCTAAAAGTGACATGAAATCCAATATGGCCGACTTCCGGGTGGGCGGAGCTAATGAAACCCAATGAGGAATATGTTTCAAATGATGAGTGGGATATGCATACCAAATTTCATGATTATCGGATCAACTTTGACAAAGTTAAAATTTCAACGCGTTAGGGGGCGCTATAGAGCCGGCTAAACACACTGAGCCTAATGGCTATATATTTAAATAAAGTTCACAGGTGTCTATCATCTTGCCAAATTTCATGAGTTTTCGAGTACCTAAAGGTATGTTCAAAATCTGAAAGACATAAGGGGGCGCTAGAGAGCCAACATGCCACGCCCAAGCAAAATTTCACCACTAAAATGAAGTAATTACTAGTTTGGATGTGTGTGTAAAGTTTCATAAATTTTTGTGCATCCTAAAGTCTTCAAATATGCGTTCGTAAATTCTAAAATCACGCAGGAAGTCCAACATGGCTGACTTCCTGTTTGCCGAAGAAATCTCAAAATCATTTAATCCAGGTATGAGGGCGTGAGCAATGACATACTTGAATTTCGTGAAGATCGAAGAAACTTTCTCTGAAAAACTGCGTACGTTAGGGGGCGCTATGGAGCCCTCTGGAGACACCCGAGCCCAGTCACTCCAGAACATTGAATTTCCCACCAGTTCTGACGCATACTCCACTTTTCGTGAGTTTTGGGGATGGCTAAGGTCGTCAAAAACGCGATCTTGCAGCGGAAAAAGAATAATAATAATCCCCAGAAAAACAATAGGTTCCTTGCACTTCGTGCCAGGACACCGTTGGGTCCTGGCACTTTCGTGCTCGGGCCCTAATAATAATAATCCCCAGAAAAACAATAGGTTCCTTGCACTTCGTGCCAGGACACCGTTGGGTCCTGGCACTTTCGTGCTCGGGCCCTAATAATCCCCAGAAAAACAATAGGTTCCTTGCACTTCGTGCCAGGACACCGTTGGGTCCTGGCACTTTCGTGCTCGGGCCCTAATTAAAGCTGCAAGCAGCGATGAACGGGCCCTCGCCCCTTGCGCGTCGAGGATGCTGGCGGGACGCCGACCGACGCGGCCGGGCACCGTGAAGCCGAAACTCTGACGAGCGCCACGACGCCTGCCGCAAGGCTCTACGACAGGCACTCTCTGCTGAGCGATATAACACCTCCCACAAGACTGTACGACAAACGGATCACGAGTTATGAAAGGGGGCGTGGCTAATGTGTAGGGGGCGGGCATAACTTTCACCAATGAAACAGGCACTCTCTGCTGAGTGATATGACACCCCCCACAAGACTCTACTACAAACGGATCATGAGTTATGAAAGGGGCGGGGCTAATGTGTAGGGGGCGGGGCTAACCATCCCCAATGAAACAGGCACTCTCTGCTGAGTGATATGACACCTCCCGCAAGACTCTACTATAAACGGTTCATGAGATATGAAAGGGGGCGGGGCTAACGTCTTGGGGCGGGGCTATGAGTATAATTTTTCATATACATGTCATCAGTACTGGACCACCATCATACCTGAGAGATTTGGGGCAGATCGGACTATGTACAGTTGAGTTACAATAACTGCCTGTTTCATGGCGAATGGCTCAAAATGGACGCCACGCCACGTTCCGCTCGTTAAGTGAAAACTCACGATTTTAATAACTTTTCATCTTCAAGGTCTTAAGATGGTCCTGACCAAATTTCAAATCGATCTGATTAAATCTGTAGGAGGAGTTCGTTAAAGTACGCGGCCTATAAAATGCTAAAAGTGACATGAAATCCAATATGGCCGACTTCCGGGTGGGCGGAGCTAATGAAACCCAATGAGGAATATGTTTCAAATGATGAGTGGGATATGCATACCAAATTTCATGATTATCGGATCAACTTTGACAAAGTTAAAATTTCAACGCGTTAGGGGGCGCTATAGAGCCGGCTAAACACACTGAGCCTAATGGCTATATATTTAAATAAAGTTCACAGGTGTCTATCATCTTGCCAAATTTCATGAGTTTTCGAGTACCTAAAGGTATGTTCAAAATCTGAAAGACATAAGGGGGCGCTAGAGAGCCAACATGCCACGCCCAAGCAAAATTTCACCACTAAAATTAAGTAATTACTAGTTTGGATGTGTGTGTAAAGTTTCATAAATTTTTGTGCATCCTAAAGTCTTCAAATATGCGTTCGTAAATTCTAAAATCACGCAGGAAGTCCAACATGGCTGACTTCCTGTTTGCCGAAGAAATCTCAAAATCATTTAATCCAGGTATGAGGGCGTGAGCAATGACATACTTGAATTTCGTGAAGATCGAAGAAACTTTCTCTGAAAAACTGCGTACGTTAGGGGGCGCTATGGAGCCCTCTGGAGACACCCGAGCCCAGTCACTCCAGAACATTGAATTTCCCACCAGTTCTGACGCATACTCCACTTTTCGTGAGTTTTGGGGATGGCTAAGGTCGTCAAAAACGCGATCTTGCAGCGGAAAAAGAATAATAATTAAAGCTGCAAGCAGCGATGAACGGGCCCTCGCCCCTTGCGCGTCGAGGATGCTGGCGGGACGCCGACCGACGCGGCCGGGCACCGTGAAGCCGAAACTCTGACGAGCGCCACGACGCCTGCCGCAAGGCTCTACGACAGGCACTCTCTGCTGAGCGATATAACACCTCCCACAAGACTCTACGACAAACGGATCACGAGTTATGAAAGGGGGCGTGGCTAATGTGTAGGGGGCGGGCATAACTTTCACCAATGAAACAGGCACTCTCTGCTGAGTGATATGACACCCCCCACAAGACTCTACTACAAACGGATCATCAGTTATGAAAGGGGGCGGGGCTAATGTGTAGGGGGCGGGGCTAACCATCCCCAATGAAACAGGCACTCTCTGCTGAGTGATATGACACCTCCCGCAAGACTCTACTATAAACGGTTCATGAGATATGAAAGGGGGCGGGGCTAACGTCTTGGGGCGGGGCTATGAGTATAATTTTTCATATACATGTCATCAGTACTGGACCACCATCATACCTGAGAGATTTGGGGCAGATCGGACTATGTACAGTTGAGTTACAATAACTGCCTGTTTCATGGCGAATGGCTCAAAATGGACGCCACGCCACGTTCCGCTCGTTAAGTGAAAACTCACGATTTTAATAACTTTTCATCTTCAAGGTCTTAAGATGGTCCTGACCAAATTTCAAATCGATCTGATTAAATCTGTAGGAGGAGTTCGTTAAAGTACGCGGCCTATAAAATGCTAAAAGTGACATGAAATCCAATATGGCCGACTTCCGGGTGGGCGGAGCTAATGAAACCCAATGAGGAATATGTTTCAAATGATGAGTGGGATATGCATACCAAATTTCATGATTATCGGATCAACTTTGACAAAGTTAAAATTTCAACGCGTTAGGGGGCGCTATAGAGCCGGCTAAACACACTGAGCCTAATGGCTATATATTTAAATAAAGTTCACAGGTGTCTATCATCTTGCCAAATTTCATGAGTTTTCGAGTACCTAAAGGTATGTTCAAAATCTGAAAGACATAAGGGGGCGCTAGAGAGCCAACATGCCACGCCCAAGCAAAATTTCACCACTAAAATGAAGTAATTACTAGTTTGGATGTGTGTGTAAAGTTTCATAAATTTTTGTGCATCCTAAAGTCTTCAAATATGCGTTCGTAAATTCTAAAATCACGCAGGAAGTCCAACATGGCTGACTTCCTGTTTGCCGAAGAAATCTCAAAATCATTTAATCCAGGTATGAGGGCGTGAGCAATGACATACTTGAATTTCGTGAAGATCGAAGAAACTTTCTCTGAAAAACTGCGTACGTTAGGGGGCGCTATGGAGCCCTCTGGAGACACCCGAGCCCAGTCACTCCAGAACATTGAATTTCCCACCAGTTCTGACGCATACTCCACTTTTCGTGAGTTTTGGGGATGGCTAAGGTCGTCAAAAACGCGATCTACCAGCGGAAAAAGAATAATAATTAAAGCTGCAAGCAGCGATGAACGGGCCCTCGCCCCTTGCGCGTCGAGGATGCTGGCGGGACGCCGACCGACGCGGCCGGGCACCGTGAAGCCGAAACTCTGACGAGCGCCACGACGCCTGCCGCAAGGCTCTACGACAGGCACTCTCTGCTGAGCGATATAACACCTCCCACAAGACTCTACGACAAACGGATCACGAGTTATGAAAGGGGGCGTGGCTAATGTGTAGGGGGCGGGCATAACTTTCACCAATGAAACAGGCACTCTCTGCTGAGTGATATGACACCCCCCACAAGACTCTACTACAAACGGATCATGAGTTATGAAAGGGGGCGGGGCTAATGTGTAGGGGGCGGGGCTAACCATCCCCAATGAAACAGGCACTCTCTGCTGAGTGATATGACACCTCCCGCAAGACTCTACTATAAACGGTTCATGAGATATGAAAGGGGGCGGGGCTAACGTCTTGGGGCGGGGCTATGAGTATAATTTTTCATATACATGTCATCAGTACTGGACCACCATCATACCTGAGAGATTTGGGGCAGATCGGACTATGTACAGTTGAGTTACAATAACTGCCTGTTTCATGGCGAATGGCTCAAAATGGACGCCACGCCACGTTCCGCTCGTTAAGTGAAAACTCACGATTTTAATAACTTTTCATCTTCAAGGTCTTAAGATGGTCCTGACCAAATTTCAAATCGATCTGATTAAATCTGTAGGAGGAGTTCGTTAAAGTACGCGGCCTATAAAATGCTAAAAGTGACATGAAATCCAATATGGCCGACTTCCGGGTGGGCGGAGCTAATGAAACCCAATGAGGAATATGTTTCAAATGATGAGTGGGATATGCATACCAAATTTCATGATTATCGGATCAACTTTGACAAAGTTAAAATTTCAACGCGTTAGGGGGCGCTATAGAGCCGGCTAAACACACTGAGCCTAATGGCTATATATTTAAATAAAGTTCACAGGTGTCTATCATCTTGCCAAATTTCATGAGTTTTCGAGTACCTAAAGGTATGTTCAAAATCTGAAAGACATAAGGGGGCGCTAGAGAGCCAACATGCCACGCCCAAGCAAAATTTCACCACTAAAATGAAGTAATTACTAGTTTGGATGTGTGTGTAAAGTTTCATAAATTTTTGTGCATCCTAAAGTCTTCAAATATGCGTTCGTAAATTCTAAAATCACGCAGGAAGTCCAACATGGCTGACTTCCTGTTTGCCGAAGAAATCTCAAAATCATTTAATCCAGGTATGAGGGCGTGAGCAATGACATACTTGAATTTCGTGAAGATCGAAGAAACTTTCTCTGAAAAACTGCGTACGTTAGGGGGCGCTATGGAGCCCTCTGGAGACACCCGAGCCCAGTCACTCCAGAACATTGAATTTCCCACCAGTTCTGACGCATACTCCACTTTTCGTGAGTTTTGGGGATGGCTAAGGTCGTCAAAAACGCGATCTTGCAGCGGAAAAAGAATAATAATAATAATCCCCAGAAAAACAATAGGTTCCTTGCACTTCGTGCCAGGACACCGTTGGGTCCTGGCACTTTCGTGCTCGGGCCCTAATTAAAGCTGCAAGCAGCGATGAACGGGCCCTCGCCCCTTGCGCGTCGAGGATGCTGGCGGGACGCCGACCGACGCGGCCGGGCACCGTGAAGCCGAAACTCTGACGAGCGCCACGACGCCTGCCGCAAGGCTCTACGACAGGCACTCTCTGCTGAGCGATATAACACCTCCCACAAGACTCTACGACAAACGGATCACGAGTTATGAAAGGGGGCGTGGCTAATGTGTAGGGGGCGGGCATAACTTTCACCAATGAAACAGGCACTCTCTGCTGAGTGATATGACACCCCCCACAAGACTCTACTACAAACGGATCATGAGTTATGAAAGGGGGCGGGGCTAATGTGTAGGGGGCGGGGCTAACCATCCCCAATGAAACAGGCACTCTCTGCTGAGTGATATGACACCTCCCGCAAGACTCTACTATAAACGGTTCATGAGATATGAAAGGGGGCGGGGCTAACGTCTTGGGGCGGGGCTATGAGTATAATTTTTCATATACATGTCATCAGTACTGGACCACCATCATACCTGAGAGATTTGGGGCAGATCGGACTATGTACAGTTGAGTTACAATAACTGCCTGTTTCATGGCGAATGGCTCAAAATGGACGCCACGCCACGTTCCGCTCGTTAAGTGAAAACTCACGATTTTAATAACTTTTCATCTTCAAGGTCTTAAGATGGTCCTGACCAAATTTCAAATCGATCTGATTAAATCTGTAGGAGGAGTTCGTTAAAGTACGCGGCCTATAAAATGCTAAAAGTGACATGAAATCCAATATGGCCGACTTCCGGGTGGGCGGAGCTAATGAAACCCAATGAGGAATATGTTTCAAATGATGAGTGCGATATGCATACCAAATTTCATGATTATCGGATCAACTTTGACAAAGTTAAAATTTCAACGCGTTAGGGGGCGCTATAGAGCCGGCTAAACACACTGAGCCTAATGGCTATATATTTAAATAAAGTTCACAGGTGTCTATCATCTTGCCAAATTTCATGAGTTTTCGAGTACCTAAAGGTATGTTCAAAATCTGAAAGACATAAGGGGGCGCTAGAGAGCCAACATGCCACGCCCAAGCAAAATTTCACCACTAAAATGAAGTAATTACTAGTTTGGATGTGTGTGTAAAGTTTCATAAATTTTTGTGCATCCTAAAGTCTTCAAATATGTGTTCGTAAATTCTAAAATCACGCAGGAAGTCCAACATGGCTGACTTCCTGTTTGCCGAAGAAATCTCAAAATCATTTAATCCAGGTATGAGGGCGTGAGCAATGACATACTTGAATTTCGTGAAGATCGAAGAAACTTTCTCTGAAAAACTGCGTACGTTAGGGGGCGCTATGGAGCCCTCTGGAGACACCCGAGCCCAGTCACTCCAGAACATTGAATTTCCCACCAGTTCTGACGCATACTCCACTTTTCGTGAGTTTTGGGGATGGCTAAGGTCGTCAAAAACGCGATCTTGCAGCGGAAAAAGAATAATAATAATCCCCAGAAAAACAATAGGTTCCTTGCACTTCGTGCCAGGACACCGTTGGGTCCTGGCACTTTCGTGCTCGGGCCCTAATAATAATCCCCAGAAAAACAATAGGTTCCTTGCACTTCGTGCCAGGACACCGTTGGGTCCTGGCACTTTCGTGCTCGGGCCCTAATAATCCCCAGAAAAACAATAGGTTCCTTGCACTTCGTGCCAGGACACCGTTGGGTCCTGGCACTTTCGTGCTCGGGCCCTAATAATAATCCCCAGAAAAACAATAGGTTCCTTGCACTTCGTGCCAGGACACCGTTGGGTCCTGGCACTTTCGTGCTCGGGCCCTAATAATAATCCCCAGAAAAACAATAGGTTCCTTGCACTTCGTGCCAGGACACCGTTGGGTCCTGGCACTTTCGTGCTCGGGCCCTAATTAAAGCTGCAAGCAGCGATGAACGGGCCCTCGCCCCTTGCGCGTCGAGGATGCTGGCGGGACGCCGACCGACGCGGCCGGGCACCGTGAAGCCGAAACTCTGACGAGCGCCACGACGCCTGCCGCAAGGCTCTACGACAAGCGGTTCACAAGTTATGAAGGGGGGCGTGGCTAAAGTGTAGGGGGCGGGCATAACCTTCACCAATGAAACAGGCACTCTCTGCTGAGCGATATAACACCTCCCACAAGACTCTACGACAAACGGATCATGAGTAATGAAAGGGGGCGTGGCTAATGTGTAGGGGGCGGGCATAACCTTCACCAATGAAACAGGCACTCTCTGCTGAGTGATATGACACCTCCCACAAGACTCTACGACAAACGGATCATGAGTTATGAAAGGGGGCGGGGCTAATGTGTAGGGGGCGGGGATAACCTTCACCAATGAAACAGGCACTCTCTGCTGAGTGATATGACACCTCCCACAAGACTCTACGACAAACGGATCATGAGTTATGAAAGGGGGCGGGGCTAATGTGTAGGGGCCGTGGCTATGACTATATTTTTGCATTTACATATAATCAGGACTGGACCCTTATCATACCTGAGAAATTTGGGGCAGATCGGACTATGTACAGTTGAGTTAGGGTTAACCCACTCTCTGCTGAGTGATATGACACATCCCACAAGACTCTACTATAAACGGTTCATGAGTTATGAAAGGGGGCGGGGCTAACGTCTTAGGGCGGGGCTATGAGTATAATTTTTCATATACATGTCATCAGTACTGGAGCACCATCATACCTGAGAGATTTGGGGCAGATCGGACTATGTACAGTTGAGTTACAATAACTTGCGAATGGCTCAAAATGGCCGCCACGCTACGGTCCGATCGTTAAGTGGACACTCATCATTTTAATAACTTTTCATCTTCAAGGTCTTAAGATGGTCCTGACCAAATTTCAACTCCATCTGATCAAATCTGTAGGAGGAGTTCGTTAAAGTACGCGGCCAATAAAACTCAAAAATTGGGAAAATCGTACATAAAATCCAATATGGCCGACTTCTGGGTGGGCGGGGCTTATGAAACCCAATGAGGAATATGTTTCAAATGATGAGTGGGATATGCATACCAAATTTCATGAATATCGGATCAACTTTGACAAAGTTAAAATTTCAACGCGTTAGGGGGCGCTATAGAGCCGGCTAAACACACTGAGCCTAATGGCTATATATTTAAATAAAGTTCACAGGTGTCTATCATCTTGCCAAATTTCATGAGTTTTCGAGTACCTAAAGGTATGTTCAAAATCTGAAAGACATAAGGGGGCGCTAGAGAGCCAACATGCCACGCCCAAGCAAAATTTCACCACTAAAATGAAGTAATTACTAGTTTGGATGTGTGTGTAAAGTTTCATAAATTTTTGTGCATCCTAAAGTCTTCAAATATGCGTTCGTAAATTCTAAAATCACGCAGGAAGTCCAACATGGCTGACTTCCTGTTTGCCGAAGAAATCTCAAAATCATTTAATCCAGGTATGAGGGCGTGAGCAATGACATACTTGAATTTCGTGAAGATCGAAGAAACTTTCTCTGAAAAACTGCGTACGTTAGGGGGCGCTATGGAGCCCTCTGGAGACACCCGAGCCCAGTCACTCCAGAACATTGAATTTCCCACCAGTTCTGACGCATACTCCACTTTTCGTGAGTTTTGGGGATGGCTAAGGTCGTCAAAAACGCGATCTCGCAGCGGAAAAAGAATAATAATAATTAAAGCTGCAAGCAGCGATGAACGGGCCCTCGCCCCTTGCGCGTCGAGGATGCTGGCGGGACGCCGACCGACGCGGCCGGGCACCGTGAAGCCGAAACTCTGACGAGCGCCACGACGCCTGCCGCAAGGCTCTACGACAGGCACTCTCTGCTGAGCGATATAACACCTCCCACAAGACTCTACGACAAACGGATCACGAGTTATGAAAGGGGGCGTGGCTAATGTGTAGGGGGCGGGCATAACTTACACCAATGAAACAGGCACTCTCTGCTGAGTGATATGACACCCCCCACAAGACTCTACTACAAACGGATCATGAGTTATGAAAGGGGGCGGGGCTAATGTGTAGGGGGCGGGGCTAACCATCCCCAATGAAACAGGCCCTCTCTGCTGAGTGATATGACACCTCCCGCAAGACTCTACTATAAACGGTTCATGAGATATGAAAGGGGGCGGGGCTAACGTCTTGGGGCGGGGCTATGAGTATAATTTTTCATATACATGTCATCAGTACTGGACCACCATCATACCTGAGAGATTTGGGGCAGATCGGACTATGTACAGTTGAGTTACAATAACTGCCTGTTTCATGGCGAATGGCTCAAAATGGACGCCACGCCACGTTCCGCTCGTTAAGTGAAAACTCACGATTTTAATAACTTTTCATCTTCAAGGTCTTAAGATGGTCCTGACCAAATTTCAAATCGATCTGATTAAATCTGTAGGAGGAGTTCGTTAAAGTACGCGGCCTATAAAATGCTAAAAGTGACATGAAATCCAATATGGCCGACTTCCGGGTGGGCGGAGCTAATGAAACCCAATGAGGAATATGTTTCAAATGATGAGTGGGATATGCATACCAAATTTCATGATTATCGGATCAACTTTGACAAAGTTAAAATTTCAACGCGTTAGGGGGCGCTATAGAGCCGGCTAAACACACTGAGCCTAATGGCTATATATTTAAATAAAGTTCACAGGTGTCTATCATCTTGCCAAATTTCATGAGTTTTCGAGTACCTAAAGGTATGTTCAAAATCTGAAAGACATAAGGGGGCGCTAGAGAGCCAACATGCCACGCCCAAGCAAAATTTCACCACTAAAATGAAGTAATTACTAGTTTGGATGTGTGTGTAAAGTTTCATAAATTTTTGTGCATCCTAAAGTCTTCAAATATGCGTTCGTAAATTCTAAAATCACGCAGGAAGTCCAACATGGCTGACTTCCTGTTTGCCGAAGAAATCTCAAAATCATTTAATCCAGGTATGAGGGCGTGAGCAATGACATACTTGAATTTCGTGAAGATCGAAGAAACTTTCTCTGAAAAACTGCGTACGTTAGGGGGCGCTATGGAGCCCTCTGGAGAGACCCGAGCCCAGTCACTCCAGAACATTGAATTTCCCACCAGTTCTGACGCATACTCCACTTTTCGTGAGTTTTGGGGATGGCTAAGGTCGTCAAAAACGCGATCTACCAGCGGAAAAAGAATAATAATTAAAGCTGCAAGCAGCGATGAACGGGCCCTCGCCCCTTGCGCGTCGAGGATGCTGGCGGGACGCCGACCGACGCGGCCGGGCACCGTGAAGCCGAAACTCTGACGAGCGCCACGACGCCTGCCGCAAGGCTCTACGACAGGCACTCTCTGCTGAGCGATATAACACCTCCCACAAGACTCTACGACAAACGGATCACGAGTTATGAAAGGGGGCGTGGCTAATGTGTAGGGGGCGGGCATAACTTTCACCAATGAAACAGGCACTCTCTGCTGAGTGATATGACACCCCCCACAAGACTCTACTACAAACGGATCATGAGTTATGAAAGGGGGCGGGGCTAATGTGTAGGGGGCGGGGCTAACCATCCCCAATGAAACAGGCACTCTCTGCTGAGTGATATGACACCTCCCGCAAGACTCTACTATAAACGGTTCATGAGATATGAAAGGGGGCGGGGCTAACGTCTTGGGGCGGGGCTATGAGTATAATTTTTCATATACATGTCATCAGTACTGGACCACCATCATACCTGAGAGATTTGGGGCAGATCGGACTATGTACAGTTGAGTTACAATAACTGCCTGTTTCATGGCGAATGGCTCAAAATGGACGCCACGCCACGTTCCGCTCGTTAAGTGAAAACTCACGATTTTAATAACTTTTCATCTTCAAGGTCTTAAGATGGTCCTGACCAAATTTCATATCGATCTGATTAAATCTGTAGGAGGAGTTCGTTAAAGTACGCGGCCTATAAAATGCTAAAAGTGACATGAAATCCAATATGGCCGACTTCCGGGTGGGCGGAGCTAATGAAACCCAATGAGGAATATGTTTCAAATGATGAGTGGGATATGCATACCAAATTTCATGATTATCGGATCAACTTTGACAAAGTTAAAATTTCAACGCGTTAGGGGGCGCTATAGAGCCGGCTAAACACACTGAGCCTAATGGCTATATATTTAAATAAAGTTCACAGGTGTCTATCATCTTGCCAAATTTCATGAGTTTTCGAGTACCTAAAGGTATATTCAAAATCTGAAAGACATAAGGGGGCGCTAGAGAGCCAACATGCCACGCCCAAGCAAAATTTCACCACTAAAATGAAGTAATTACTAGTTTGGATGTGTGTGTAAAGTTTCATAAATTTTTGTGCATCCTAAAGTCTTCAAATATGCGTTCGTAAATTCTAAAATCACGCAGGAAGTCCAACATGGCTGACTTCCTGTTTGCCGAAGAAATCTCAAAATCATTTAATCCAGGTATGAGGGCGTGAGCAATGACATACTTGAATTTCGTGAAGATCGAAGAAACTTTCTCTGAAAAACTGCGTACGTTAGGGGGCGCTATGGAGCCCTCTGGAGACACCCGAGCCCAGTCACTCCAGAACATTGAATTTCCCACCAGTTCTGACGCATACTCCACTTTTCGTGAGTTTTGGGGATGGCTAAGGTCGTCAAAAACGCGATCTACCAGCGGAAAAAGAATAATAATAATAATAATCCCCAGAAAAACAATAGGTTCCTTGCACTTCGTGCCAGGACACCGTTGGGTCCTGGCACTTTCGTGCTCGGGCCCTAATAATCCCCAGAAAAACAATAGGTTCCTTGCACTTCGTGCCAGGACACCGTTGGGTCCTGGCACTTTCGTGCTCGGGCCCTAATAATCCCCAGAAAAACAATAGGTTCCTTGCACTTCGTGCCAGGACACCGTTGGGTCCTGGCACTTTCGTGCTCGGGCCCTAATTAAAGCTGCAAGCAGCGATGAACGGGCCCTCGCCCCTTGCGCGTCGAGGATGCTGGCGGGACGCCGACCGACGCGGCCGGGCACCGTGAAGCCGAAACTCTGACGAGCGCCACGACGCCTGCCGCAAGGCTCTACGACAGGCACTCTCTGCTGAGCGATATAACACCTCCCACAAGACTCTACGACAAACGGATCACGAGTTATGAAAGGGGGCGTGGCTAATGTGTAGGGGGCGGGCATAACTTTCACCAATGAAACAGGCACTCTCTTCTGAGTGATATGACACCCCCCACAAGACTCTACTACAAACGGATCATGAGTTATGAAAGGGGGCGGGGCTAATGTGTAGGGGGCGGGGCTAACCATCCCCAATGAAAACAGGCACTCTCTGCTGAGTGATATGACACCTCCCGCAAGACTCTACTATAAACGGTTCATGAGATATGAAAGGGGGCGGGGCTAACGTCTTGGGGCGGGGCTATGAGTATAATTTTTCATATACATGTCATCAGTACTGGACCACCATCATACCTGAGAGATTTGGGGCAGATCGGACTATGTACAGTTGAGTTACAATAACTGCCTGTTTCATGGCGAATGGCTCAAAATGGACGCCACGCCACGTTCCGCTCGTTAAGTGAAAACTCACGATTTTAATAACTTTTCATCTTCAAGGTCTTAAGATGGTCCTGACCAAATTTCAAATCGATCTGATTAAATCTGTAGGAGGAGTTCGTTAAAGTACGCGGCCTATAAAATGCTAAAAGTGACATGAAATCCAATATGGCCGACTTCCGGGTGGGCGGAGCTAATGAAACCCAATGAGGAATATGTTTCAAATGATGAGTGCGATATGCATACCAAATTTCATGATTATCGGATCAACTTTGACAAAGTTAAAATTTCAACGCGTTAGGGGGCGCTATAGAGCCGGCTAAACACACTGAGCCTAATGGCTATATATTTAAATAAAGTTCACAGGTGTCTATCATCTTGCCAAATTTCATGAGTTTTCGAGTACCTAAAGGTATGTTCAAAATCTGAAAGACATAAGGGGGCGCTAGAGAGCCAACATGCCACGCCCAAGCAAAATTTCACCACTAAAATGAAGTAATTACTAGTTTGGATGTGTGTGTAAAGTTTCATAAATTTTTGTGCATCCTAAAGTCTTCAAATATGCGTTCGTAAATTCTAAAATCACGCAGGAAGTCCAACATGGCTGACTTCCTGTTTGCCGAAGAAATCTCAAAATCATTTAATCCAGGTATGAGGGCGTGAGCAATGACATACTTGAATTTCGTGAAGATCGAAGAAACTTTCTCTGAAAAACTGCGTACGTTAGGGGGCGCTATGGAGCCCTCTGGAGACACCCGAGCCCAGTCACTCCAGAACATTGAATTTCCCACCAGTTCTGACGCATACTCCACTTTTCGTGAGTTTTGGGGATGGCTAAGGTCGTCAAAAACGCGATCTTGCAGCGGAAAAAGAATAATAATTAAAGCTGCAAGCAGCGATGAACGGGCCCTCGCCCCTTGCGCGTCGAGGATGCTGGCGGGACGCCGACCGACGCGGCCGGGCACCGTGAAGCCGAAACTCTGACGAGCGCCACGACGCCTGCCGCAAGGCTCTACGACAGGCACTCTCTGCTGAGCGATATAACACCTCCCACAAGACTCTACGACAAACGGATCACGAGTTATGAAAGGGGGCGTGGCTAATGTGTAGGGGGCGGGCATAACTTTCACCAATGAAACAGGCACTCTCTGCTGAGTGATATGACACCCCCCACAAGACTCTACTACAAACGGATCATGAGTTATGAAAGGGGGCGGGGCTAATGTGTAGGGGGCGGGGCTAACCATCCCCAATGAAACAGGCACTCTCTGCTGAGTGATATGACACCTCCCGCAAGACTCTACTATAAACGGTTCATGAGATATGAAAGGGGGCGGGGCTAACGTCTTGGGGCGGGGCTATGAGTATAATTTTTCATATACATGTCATCAGTACTGGACCACCATCATACCTGAGAGATTTGGGGCAGATCGGACTATGTACAGTTGAGTTACAATAACTGCCTGTTTCATGGCGAATGGCTCAAAATGGACGCCACGCCACGTTCCGCTCGTTAAGTGAAAACTCACGATTTTAATAACTTTTCATCTTCAAGGTCTTAAGATGGTCCTGACCAAATTTCAAATCGATCTGATTAAATCTGTAGGAGGAGTTCGTTAAAGTACGCGGCCTATAAAATGCTAAAAGTGACATGAAATCCAATATGGCCGACTTCCGGGTGGGCGGAGCTAATGAAACCCAATGAGGAATATGTTTCAAATGATGAGTGGGATATGCATACCAAATTTCATGATTATCGGATCAACTTTGACAAAGTTAAAATTTCAACGCGTTAGGGGGCGCTATAGAGCCGGCTAAACACACTGAGCCTAATGGCTATATATTTAAATAAAGTTCACAGGTGTCTATCATCTTGCCAAATTTCATGAGTTTTCGAGTACCTAAAGGTATGTTCAAAATCTGAAAGACATAAGGGGGCGCTAGAGAGCCAACATGCCACGCCCAAGCAAAATTTCACCACTAAAATTAAGTAATTACTAGTTTGGATGTGTGTGTAAAGTTTCATAAATTTTTGTGCATCCTAAAGTCTTCAAATATGTGTTCGTAAATTCTAAAATCACGCAGGAAGTCCAACATGGCTGACTTCCTGTTTGCCGAAGAAATCTCAAAATCATTTAATCCAGGTATGAGGGCGTGAGCAATGACATACTTGAATTTCGTGAAGATCGAAGAAACTTTCTCTGAAAAACTGCGTACGTTAGGGGGCGCTATGGAGCCCTCTGGAGACACCCGAGCCCAGTCACTCCAGAACATTGAATTTCCCACCAGTTCTGACGCATACTCCACTTTTCGTGAGTTTTGGGGATGGCTAAGGTCGTCAAAAACGCGATCTCGCAGCGGAAAAAGAATAATAATAATAATCCCCAGAAAAACAATAGGTTCCTTGCACTTCGTGCCAGGACACCGTTGGGTCCTGGCACTTTCGTGCTCGGGCCCTAATAATAATCCCCAGAAAAACAATAGGTTCCTTGCACTTCGTGCCAGGACACCGTTGGGTCCTGGCACTTTCGTGCTCGGGCCCTAATAATCCCCAGAAAAACAATAGGTTCCTTGCACTTCGTGCCAGGACACCGTTGGGTCCTGGCACTTTCGTGCTCGGGCCCTAATTAAAGCTGCAAGCAGCGATGAACGGGCCCTCGCCCCTTGCGCGTCGAGGATGCTGGCGGGACGCCGACCGACGCGGCCGGGCACCGTGAAGCCGAAACTCTGACGAGCGCCACGACGCCTGCCGCAAGGCTCTACGACAGGCACTCTCTGCTGAGCGATATAACACCTCCCACAAGACTCTACGACAAACGGATCACGAGTTATGAAAGGGGGCGTGGCTAATGTGTAGGGGGCGGGCATAACTTTCACCAATGAAACAGGCACTCTCTGCTGAGTGATATGACACCCCCCACAAGACTCTACTACAAACGGATCATGAGTTATGAAAGGGGGCGGGGCTAATGTGTAGGGGGCGGGGCTAACCATCCCCAATGAAACAGGCACTCTCTGCTGAGTGATATGACACCTCCCCCAAGACTCTACTATAAACGGTTCATGAGATATGAAAGGGGGCGGGGCTAACGTCTTGGGGCGGGGCTATGAGTATAATTTTTCATATACATGTCATCAGTACTGGACCACCATCATACCTTAGAGATTTGGGGCAGATCGGACTATGTACAGTTGAGTTACAATAACTGCCTGTTTCATGGCGAATGGCTCAAAATGGACGCCACGCCACGTTCCGCTCGTTAAGTGAAAACTCACGATTTTAATAACTTTTCATCTTCAAGGTCTTAAGATGGTCCTGACCAAATTTCAAATCGATCTGATTAAATCTGTAGGAGGAGTTCGTTAAAGTACGCGGCCTATAAAATGCTAAAAGTGACATGAAATCCAATATGGCCGACTTCCGGGTGGGCGGAGCTAATGAAACCCAATGAGGAATATGTTTCAAATGATGAGTGGGATATGCATACCAAATTTCATGATTATCGGATCAACTTTGACAAAGTTAAAATTTCAACGCGTTAGGGGGCGCTATAGAGCCGGCTAAACACACTGAGCCTAATGGCTATATATTTAAATAAAGTTCACAGGTGTGTATCATCTTGCCAAATTTCATGAGTTTTCGAGTACCTAAAGGTATGTTCAAAATCTGAAAGACATAAGGGGGCGCTAGAGAGCCAACATGCCACGCCCAAGCAAAATTTCACCACTAAAATGAAGTAATTACTAGTTTGGATGTGTGTGTAAAGTTTCATAAATTTTTGTGCATCCTAAAGTCTTCAAATATGCGTTCGTAAATTCTAAAATCACGCAGGAAGTCCAACATGGCTGACTTCCTGTTTGCCGAAGAAATCTCAAAATCATTTAATCCAGGTATGAGGGCGTGAGCAATGACATACTTGAATTTCGTGAAGATCGAAGAAACTTTCTCTGAAAAACTGCGTACGTTAGGGGGCGCTATGGAGCCCTCTGGAGACACCCGAGCCCAGTCACTCCAGAACATTGAATTTCCCACCAGTTCTGACGCATACTCCACTTTTCGTGAGTTTTGGGGATGGCTAAGGTCGTCAAAAACGCGATCTTGCAGCGGAAAAAGAATAATAATAATCCCCAGAAAAACAATAGGTTCCTTGCACTTCGTGCCAGGACACCGTTGGGTCCTGGCACTTTCGTGCTCGGGCCCTAATTAAAGCTGCAAGCAGCGATGAACGGGCCCTCGCCCCTTGCGCGTCGAGGATGCTGGCGGGACGCCGACCGACGCGGCCGGGCACCGTGAAGCCGAAACTCTGACGAGCGCCACGACGCCTGCCGCAAGGCTCTACGACAGGCACTCTCTGCTGAGCGATATAACACCTCCCACAAGACTCTACGACAAACGGATCACGAGTTATGAAAGGGGGCGTGGCTAATGTGTAGGGGGCGGGCATAACTTTCACCAATGAAACAGGCACTCTCTGCTGAGTGATATGACACCCCCCACAAGACTCTACTACAAACGGATCATGAGTTATGAAAGGGGGCGGGGCTAATGTGTAGGGGGCGGGGCTAACCATCCCCAATGAAACAGGCACTCTCTGCTGAGTGATATGACACCTCCCGCAAGACTCTACTATAAACGGTTCATGAGATATGAAAGGGGGCGGGGCTAACGTCTTGGGGCGGGGCTATGAGTATAATTTTTCATATACATGTCATCAGTACTGGACCACCATCATACCTGAGAGATTTGGGGCAGATCGGACTATGTACAGTTGAGTTACAATAACTGCCTGTTTCATGGCGAATGGCTCAAAATGGACGCCACGCCACGTTCCGCTCGTTAAGTGAAAACTCACGATTTTAATAACTTTTCATCTTCAAGGTCTTAAGATGGTCCTGACCAAATTTCAAATCGATCTGATTAAATCTGTAGGAGGAGTTCGTTAAAGTACGCGGCCTATAAAATGCTAAAAGTGACATGAAATCCAATATGGCCGACTTCCGGGTGGGCGGAGCTAATGAAACCCAATGAGGAATATGTTTCAAATGATGAGTGGGATATGCATACCAAATTTCATGATTATCGGATCAACTTTGACAAAGTTAAAATTTCAACGCGTTAGGGGGCGCTATAGAGCCGGCTAAACACACTGAGCCTAATGGCTATATATTTACATAAAGTTCACAGGTGTCTATCATCTTGCCAAATTTCATGAGTTTTCGAGTACCTAAAGGTATGTTCAAAATCTGAAAGACATAAGGGGGCGCTAGAGAGCCAACATGCCACGCCCAAGCAAAATTTCACCACTAAAATGAAGTAATTACTAGTTTGGATGTGTGTGTAAAGTTTCATAAATTTTTGTGCATCCTAAAGTCTTCAAATATGCGTTCGTAAATTCTAAAATCACGCAGGAAGTCCAACATGGCTGACTTCCTGTTTGCCGAAGAAATCTCAAAATCATTTAATCCAGGTATGAGGGCGTGAGCAATGACATACTTGAATTTCGTGAAGATCGAAGAAACTTTCTCTGAAAAACTGCGTACGTTAGGGGGCGCTATGGAGCCCTCTGGAGACACCCGAGCCCAGTCACTCCAGAACATTGAATTTCCCACCAGTTCTGACGCATACTCCACTTTTCGTGAGTTTTGGGGATGGCTAAGGTCGTCAAAAACGCGATCTTGCAGCGGAAAAAGAATAATAATTAAAGCTGCAAGCAGCGATGAACGGGCCCTCGCCCCTTGCGCGTCGGGGATGCTGGCGGGACGCCGACCGACGCGGCCGGGCACCGTGAAGCCGAAACTCTGACGAGCGCCACGACGCCTGCCGCAAGGCTCTACGACAAGCGGTTCACAAGTTATGAAGGGGGGCGTGGCTAATGTGTAGGGGGCGGGCATAACCTTCACCAATGAAACAGGCACTCTCTGCTGAGCGATATAACACCTCCCACAAGACTCTACGACAAACGGATCATGAGTAATGAAAGGGGGCGTGGCTAATGTGTAGGGGGCGGGCATAACCTTCACCAATGAAACAGGCACTCTCTGCTGAGTGATATGACACCTCCCACAAGACTCTACGACAAACGGATCATGAGTTATGAAAGGGGGCGGGGCTAATGTGTAGGGGGCGGGGATAACCTTCACCAATGAAACAGGCACTCTCTGCTGAGTGATATGACACCTCCCACAAGACTCTACGACAAACGGATCATGAGTTATGAAAGGGGGCGGGGCTAATGTGTAGGGGCCGTGGCTATGACTATATTTTTGCATTTACATATAATCAGGACTGGACCCTTATCATACCTGAGAAATTTGGGGCAGATCGGACTATGTACAGTTGAGTTAGGGTTAACCCACTCTCTGCTGAGTGATATGACACATCCCACAAGACTCTACTATAAACGGTTCATGAGTTATGAAAGGGGGCGGGGCTAACGTCTTAGGGCGGGGCTATGAGTATAATTTTTCATATACATGTCATCAGTACTGGAGCACCATCATACCTGAGAGATTTGGGGCAGATCGGACTATGTACAGTTGAGTTACAATAACTGGCGAATGGCTCAAAATGGCCGCCACGCTACGGTCCGATCGTTAAGTGGACACTCATCATTTTAATAACTTTTCATCTTCAAGGTCTTAAGATGGTCCTGACCAAATTTCAACTCCATCTGATCAAATCTGTAGGAGGAGTTCGTTAAAGTACGCGGCCAATAAAACTCAAAAATTGGGAAAATCGTACATAAAATCCAATATGGCCGACTTCTGGGTGGGCGGGGCTTATGAAACCCAATGAGGAATATGTTTCAAATGATGAGTGGGATATGCATACCAAATTTCATGAATATCGGATCAACTTTGACAAAGTTAAAATTTCAACGCGTTAGGGGGCGCTACAGAGCCGGCTAAACACACTGAGCCTAATGGCTATACAGTTACATAAAGTTCACAGGTGTCTATCATTTTGCCAAATTTTATGAGATTCCGAGTACCTAAAGGTATGTTCAAAATCTGAAAGACATAAGGGGGCGCTAGAGAGCCAACATGCCACGCCCAAGCAAAATTTCACCACTAAAATGAAGTAATTACTAGTTTGGATGTGTGTGTAAAGTTTCATAAATTTTTGTGCATCCTAAAGTCTTCAAATATGCGTTCGTAAATTCTAAAATCACGCAGGAAGTCCAACATGGCTGACTTCCTGTTTGCCGAAGAAATCTCAAAATCATTTAATCCAGGTATGAGGGCGTGAGCAATGACATACTTGAATTTCGTGAAGATCGAAGAAACTTTCTCTGAAAAACTGCGTACGTTAGGGGGCGCTATGGAGCCCTCTGGAGACACCCGAGCCCAGTCACTCCAGAACATTGAATTTCCCACCAGTTCTGACGCATACTCCACTTTTCGTGAGTTTTGGGGATGGCTAAGGTCGTCAAAAACGCGATCTTGCAGCGGAAAAAGAATAATAATAATAATAATAATAATAATCCCCAGAAAAACAATAGGTTCCTTGCACTTCGTGCCAGGACACCGTTGGGTCCTGGCACTTTCGTGCTCGGGCCCTAATAATAATCCCCAGAAAAACAATAGGTTCCTTGCACTTCGTGCCAGGACACCGTTGGGTCCTGGCACTTTCGTGCTCGGGCCCTAATAATAATCCCCAGAAAAACAATAGGTTCCTTGCACTTCGTGCCAGGACACCGTTGGGTCCTGGCACTTTCGTGCTCGGGCCCTAATAATAATAATCCCCAGAAAAACAATAGGTTCCTTGCACTTCGTGCCAGGACACCGTTGGGTCCTGGCACTTTCGTGCTCGGGCCCTAATTAAAGCTGCAAGCAGCGATGAACGGGCCCTCGCCCCTTGCGCGTCGAGGATGCTGGCGGGACGCCGACCGACGCGGCCGGGCACCGTGAAGCCGAAACTCTGACGAGCGCCACGACGCCTGCCGCAAGGCTCTACGACAGGCACTCTCTGCTGAGCGATATAACACCTCCCACAAGACTCTACGACAAACGGATCACGAGTTATGAAAGGGGGCGTGGCTAATGTGTAGGGGGCGGGCATAACTTTCACCAATGAAACAGGCACTCTCTGCTGAGTGATATGACACCCCCCACAAGACTCTACGACAAACGGATCATGAGTTATGAAAGGGGGCGGGGCTAATGTGTAGGGGGCGGGGCTAACCATCCCCAATGAAACAGGCACTCTCTGCTGAGTGATATGACACCTCCCGCAAGACTCTACTATAAACGGTTCATGAGATATGAAAGGGGGCGGGGCTAACGTCTTGGGGCGGGGCTATGAGTATAATTTTTCATATACATGTCATCAGTACTGGACCACCATCATACCTGAGAGATTTGGGGCAGATCGGACTATGTACAGTTGAGTTACAATAACTGCCTGTTTCATGGCGAATGGCTCAAAATGGACGCCACGCCACGTTCCGCTCGTTAAGTGAAAACTCACGATTTTAATAACTTTTCATCTTCAAGGTCTTAAGATGGTCCTGACCAAATTTCAAATCGATCTGATTAAATCTGTAGGAGGAGTTCGTTAAAGTACGCGGCCTATAAAATGCTAAAAGTGACATGAAATCCAATATGGCCGACTTCCGGGTGGGCGGAGCTAATGAAACCCAATGAGGAATATGTTTCAAATGATGAGTGGGATATGCATACCAAATTTCATGATTATCGGATCAACTTTGACAAAGTTAAAATTTCAACGCGTTAGGGGGCGCTATAGAGCCGGCTAAACACACTGAGCCTAATGGCTATATATTTAAATAAAGTTCACAGGTGTCTATCATCTTGCCAAATTTCATGAGTTTTCGAGTACCTAAAGGTATGTTCAAAATCTGAAAGACATAAGGGGGCGCTAGAGAGCCAACATGCCACGCCCAAGCAAAATTTCACCACTAAAATGAAGTAATTACTAGTTTGGATGTGTGTGTAAAGTTTCATAAATTTTTGTGCATCCTAAAGTCTTCAAATATGCGTTCGTAAATTCTAAAATCACGCAGGAAGTCCAACATGGCTGACTTCCTGTTTGCCGAAGAAATCTCAAAATCATTTAATCCAGGTATGAGGGCGTGAGCAATGACATACTTGAATTTCGTGAAGATCGAAGAAACTTTCTCGGAAAAAACTGCGTACGTTAGGGGGCGCTATGGAGCCCTCTGGAGACACCCGAGCCCAGTCACTCCAGAACATTGAATTTCCCACCAGTTCTGACGCATACTCCACTTTTCGTGAGTTTTGGGGATGGCTAAGGTCGTCAAAAACGCGATCTACCAGCGGAAAAAGAATAATAATTAAAGCTGCAAGCAGCGATGAACGGGCCCTCGCCCCTTGCGCGTCGAGGATGCTGGCGGGACGCCGACCGACGCGGCCGGGCACCGTGAAGCCGAAACTCTGACGAGCGCCACGACGCCTGCCGCAAGGCTCTACGACAGGCACTCTCTGCTGAGCGATATAACACCTCCCACAAGACTCTACGACAAACGGATCACGAGTTATGAAAGGGGGCGTGGCTAATGTGTAGGGGGCGGGCATAACTTTCACCAATGAAACAGGCACTCTCTGCTGAGTGATATGACACCCCCCACAAGACTCTACTACAAACGGATCATGAGTTATGAAAGGGGGCGGGGCTAATGTGTAGGGGGCGGGGCTAACCATCCCCAATGAAACAGGCACTCTCTGCTGAGTGATATGACACCTCCCGCAAGACTCTACTATAAACGGTTCATGAGATATGAAAGGGGGCGGGGCTAACGTCTTGGGGCGGGGCTATGAGTATAATTTTTCATATACATGTCATCAGTACTGGACCACCATCATACCTGAGAGATTTGGGGCAGATCGGACTATGTACAGTTGAGTTACAATAACTGCCTGTTTCATGGCGAATGGCTCAAAATGGACGCCACGCCACGTTCCGCTCGTTAAGTGAAAACTCACGATTTTAATAACTTTTCATCTTCAAGGTCTTAAGATGGTCCTGACCAAATTTCAAATCGATCTGATTAAATCTGTAGGAGGAGTTCGTTAAAGTACGCGGCCTATAAAATGCTAAAAGTGACATGAAATCCAATATGGCCGACTTCCGGGTGGGCGGAGCTAATGAAACCCAATGAGGAATATGTTTCAAATGATGAGTGGGATATGCATACCAAATTTCATGATTATCGGATCAACTTTGACAAAGTTAAAATTTCAACGCGTTAGGGGGCGCTATAGAGCCGGCTAAACACACTGAGCCTAATGGCTATATATTTAAATAAAGTTCACAGGTGTCTATCATCTTGCCAAAATTCATGAGTTTTCGAGTACCTAAAGGTATGTTCAAAATCTGAAAGACATAAGGGGGCGCTAGAGAGCCAACATGCCACGCCCAAGCAAAATTTCACCACTAAAATTAAGTAATTACTAGTTTGGATGTGTGTGTAAAGTTTCATAAATTTTTGTGCATCCTAAAGTCTTCAAATATGCGTTCGTAAATTCTAAAATCACGCAGGAAGTCCAACATGGCTGACTTCCTGTTTGCCGAAGAAATCTCAAAATCATTTAATCCAGGTATGAGGGCGTGAGCAATGACATACTTGAATTTCGTGAAGATCGAAGAAACTTTCTCTGAAAAACTGCGTACGTTAGGGGGCGCTATGGAGCCCTCTGGAGACACCCGAGCCCAGTCACTCCAGAACATTGAATTTCCCACCAGTTCTGACGCATACTCCACTTTTCGTGAGTTTTGGGGATGGCTAAGGTCGTCAAAAACGCGATCTACCAGCGGAAAAAGAATAATAATTAAAGCTGCAAGCAGCGATGAACGGGCCCTCGCCCCTACTTGCGCGTCGGGGATGCTGGCGGGACGCCGACCGACGCGGCCGGGCACCGTGAAACTGAAACTCTGACGAGCGCCACGACGCCTGCCGCAAGGCTCTACGACAAGCGGTTCACGAGTTATGAAGGGGGGCGTGGCTAATGTGTAGGGGGCGGGGATAACAACACCAACTTAACAGGCACTCTCTGCTGAGTGATATAACACCTCCCACAAGACTCTACGACAAACGGATCATGAGTTATGAAAGGGGGCGGGGCTAATGTGTTGGGGGCGGGCATAACCTTCACCAATGAAACAGGCACTCTCTGCTGAGTGATATGACACCTCCCACAAGACTCTACGACAAACGGATCATGAGTTATGAAAGGGGGCGGGGCTAATGTGTAGGGGGCGGGCATAACCTTCACCAATGAAACAGGCACTCTCTGCTGAGTGATATGACACCTCCCACAAGACTCTACGACAAACGGATCATGAGTTATGAAAGGGGGCGGGGCTAATGTGTAGGGGGCGGGCATAACCTTCACCAATGAAACAGGCACTCTCTGCTGAGTGATATGACACCTCCCACAAGACTCTACGACAAACGGATCATGAGTTATGAAAGGGGGCGGGGCTAATGTGTAGGGGCCGTGGCTATGACTATATTTTTGCATTTACATATAATCAGGACTGGACCCTTATCATACCTGAGAAATTTGGGGCAGATCGGACTATGTACAGTTGAGTTAGGGTTAACCCACTCTCTGCTGAGTGATATGACACATCCCACAAGACTCTACTATAAACGGTTCATGAGTTATGAAAGGGGGCGGGGCTAACGTCTTAGGGCGGGGCTATGAGTATAATTTTTCATATACATGTCATCAGTACTGGAGCACCATCATACCTGAGAGATTTGGGGCAGATCGGACTATGTACAGTTGAGTTACAATAACTGGCGAATGGCTCAAAATGGCCGCCACGCTACGGTCCGATCGTTAAGTGGACACTCATCATTTTAATAACTTTTCATCTTCAAGGTCTTAAGATGGTCCTGACCAAATTTCAACTCCATCTGATCAAATCTGTAGGAGGAGTTCGTTAAAGTACGCGGCCAATAAAACTCAAAAATTGGGAAAATCGTACATAAAATCCAATATGGCCGACTTCTGGGTGGGCGGGGCTTATGAAACCCAATGAGGAATATGTTTCAAATGATGAGTGGGATATGCATACCAAATTTCATGAATATCGGATCAACTTTGACAAAGTTAAAATTTCAACGCGTTAGGGGGCGCTATAGAGCCGGCTAAACACACTGAGCCTAATGGCTATACAGTTACATAAAGTTCACAGGTGTCTATCATGTTGCCAAATTTTATGAGATTCCGAGTACCTAAAGGTATGTTCAAAATCTGAAAGACATAAGGGGGCGCTAGAGAGCCAACATGCCACGCCCAAGCAAAATTTCACCACTAAAATGAAGTAATTACTAGTTTGGATGTGTGTGTAAAGTTTCATAAATTTTTGTGCATCCTAAAGTCTTCAAATATGCGTTCGTAAATTCTAAAATCACGCAGGAAGTCCAACATGGCTGACTTCCTGTTTGCCGAAGAAATCTCAAAATCATTTAATCCAGGTATGAGGGCGTGAGCAATGACATACTTGAATTTCGTGAAGATCGAAGAAACTTTCTCTGAAAAACTGCGTACGTTAGGGGGCGCTATGGAGCCCTCTGGAGACACCCGAGCCCAGTCACTCCAGAACATTGAATTTCCCACCAGTTCTGACGCATACTCCACTTTTCGTGAGTTTTGGGGATGGCTAAGGTCGTCAAAAACGCGATCTTGCAGCGGAAAAAGAATAATAATAATAATAATTAAAGCTGCAAGCAGCGATGAACGGGCCCTCGCCCCTTGCGCGTCGAGGATGCTGGCGGGACGCCGACCGACGCGGCCGGGCACCGTGAAGCCGAAACTCTGACGAGCGCCACGACGCCTGCCGCAAGGCTCTACGACAGGCACTCTCTGCTGAGCGATATAACACCTCCCACACGACTCTACGACAAACGGATCACGAGTTATGAAAGGGGGCGTGGCTAATGTGTAGGGGGCGGGCATAACTTTCACCAATGAAACAGGCACTCTCTGCTGAGTGATATGACACCCCCCACAAGACTCTACTACAAACGGATCATGATTTATGAAAGGGGGCGGGGCTAATGTGTAGGGGGCGGGGCTAACCATCCCCAATGAAACAGGCACTCTCTGCTGAGTGATATGACACCTCCCGCAAGACTCTACTATAAACGGTTCATGAGATATGAAAGGGGGCGGGGCTAACGTCTTGGGGCGGGGCTATGAGTATAATTTTTCATATACATGTCATCAGTACTGGACCACCATCATACCTGAGAGATTTGGGGCAGATCGGACTATGTACAGTTGAGTTACAATAACTGCCTGTTTCATGGCGAATGGCTCAAAATGGACGCCACGCCACGTTCCGCTCGTTAAGTGAAAACTCACGATTTTAATAACTTTTCATCTTCAAGGTCTTAAGATGGTCCTGACCAAATTTCAAATCGATCTGATTAAATCTGTAGGAGGAGTTCGTTAAAGTACGCGGCCTATAAAATGCTAAAAGTGACATGAAATCCAATATGGCCGACTTCCGGGTGGGCGGAGCTAATGAAACCCAATGAGGAATATGTTTCAAATGATGAGTGGGATATGCATACCAAATTTCATGATTATCGGATCAACTTTGACAAAGTTAAAATTTCAACGCGTTAGGGGGCGCTATAGAGCCGGCTAAACACACTGAGCCTAATGGCTATATATTTAAATAAAGTTCACAGGTGTCTATCATCTTGCCAAATTTCATGAGTTTTCGAGTACCTAAAGGTATGTTCAAAATCTGAAAGACATAAGGGGGCGCTAGAGAGCCAACATGCCACGCCCAAGCAAAATTTCACCACTAAAATGAAGTAATTACTAGTTTGGATGTGTGTGTAAAGTTTCATAAATTTTTGTGCATCCTAAAGTCTTCAAATATGCGTTCGTAAATTCTAAAATCACGCAGGAAGTCCAACATGGCTGACTTCCTGTTTGCCGAAGAAATCTCAAAATCATTTAATCCAGGTATGAGGGCGTGAGCAATGACATACTTGAATTTCGTGAAGATCGAAGAAACTTTCTCTGAAAAACTGCGTACGTTAGGGGGCGCTATGGAGCCCTCTGGAGACACCCGAGCCCAGTCACTCCAGAACATTGAATTTCCCACCAGTTCTGACGCATACTCCACTTTTCGTGAGTTTTGGGGATGGCTAAGGTCGTCAAAAACGCGATCTTGCAGCGGAAAAAGAATAATAATTAAAGCTGCAAGCAGCGATGAACGGGCCCTCGCCCCTTGCGCGTCGAGGATGCTGGCGGGACGCCGACCGACGCGGCCGGGCACCGTGAAGCCGAAACTCTGACGAGCGCCACGACGCCTGCCGCAAGGCTCTACGACAGGCACTCTCTGCTGAGCGATATAACACCTCCCACAAGACTCTACGACAAACGGATCACGAGTTATGAAAGGGGGCGTGGCTAATGTGTAGGGGGCGGGCATAACTTTCACCAATGAAACAGGCACTCTCTGCTGAGTGATATGACACCCCCCACAAGACTCTACTACAAACGGATCATGAGTTATGAAAGGGGGCGGGGCTAATGTGTAGGGGGCGGGGCTAACCATCCCCAATGAAACAGGCACTCTCTGCTGAGTGATATGACACCTCCCGCAAGACTCTACTATAAACGGTTCATGAGATATGAAAGGGGGCGGGGCTAACGTCTTGGGGCGGGGCTATGAGTATAATTTTTCATATACATGTCATCAGTACTGGACCACCATCATACCTGAGAGATTTGGGGCAGATCGGACTATGTACAGTTGAGTTACAATAACTGCCTGTTTCATGGCGAATGGCTCAAAATGGACACCACGCCACGTTCCGCTCGTTAAGTGAAAACTCACGATTTTAATAACTTTTCATCTTCAAGGTCTTAAGATGGTCCTGACCAAATTTCAAATCGATCTGATTAAATCTGTAGGAGGAGTTCGTTAAAGTACGCGGCCTATAAAATGCTAAAAGTGACATGAAATCCAATATGGCCGACTTCCGGGTGGGCGGAGCTAATGAAACCCAATGAGGAATATGTTTCAAATGATGAGTGGGATATGCATACCAAATTTCATGATTATCGGATCAACTTTGACAAAGTTAAAATTTCAACGCGTTAGGGGGCGCTATAGAGCCGGCTAAACACACTGAGCCTAATGGCTATATATTTAAATAAAGTTCACAGGTGTCTATCATCTTGCCAAATTTCATGAGTTTTCGAGTACCTAAAGGTATGTTCAAAATCTGAAAGACATAAGGGGGCGCTAGAGAGCCAACATGCCACGCCCAAGCAAAATTTCACCACTAAAATGAAGTAATTACTAGTTTGGATGTGTGTGTAAAGTTTCATAAATTTTTGTGCATCCTAAAGTCTTCAAATATGCGTTCGTAAATTCTAAAATCACGCAGGAAGTCCAACATGGCTGACTTCCTGTTTGCCGAAGAAATCTCAAAATCATTTAATCCAGGTATGAGGGCGTGAGCAATGACATACTTGAATTTCGTGAAGATCGAAGAAACTTTCTCGGAAAAACTGCGTACGTTAGGGGGCGCTATGGAGCCCTCTGGAGACACCCGAGCCCAGTCACTCCAGAACATTGAATTTCCCACCAGTTCTGACGCATACTCCACTTTTCGTGAGTTTTGGGGATGGCTAAGGTCGTCAAAAACGCGATCTCGCAGCGGAAAAAGAATAATAATAATAATCCCCAGAAAAACAATAGGTTCCTTGCACTTCGTGCCAGGACACCGTTGGGTCCTGGCACTTTCGTGCTCGGGCCCTAATAATAATCCCCAGAAAAACAATAGGTTCCTTGCACTTCGTGCCAGGACACCGTTGGGTCCTGGCACTTTCGTGCTCGGGCCCTAATAATAATAATCCCCAGAAAAACAATAGGTTCCTTGCACTTCGTGCCAGGACACCGTTGGGTCCTGGCACTTTCGTGCTCGGGCCCTAATTAAAGCTGCAAGCAGCGATGAACGGGCCCTCGCCCCTTGCGCGTCAAGGATGCTGGCGGGACGCCGACCGACGCGGCCGGGCACCGTGAAGCCGAAACTCTGACGAGCGCCACGACGCCTGCCGCAAGGCTCTACGACAGGCACTCTCTGCTGAGCGATATAACACCTCCCACAAGACTCTACGACAAACGGATCACGAGTTATGAAAGGGGGCGTGGCTAATGTGTAGGGGGCGGGCATAACTTTCACCAATGAAACAGGCACTCTCTGCTGAGTGATATGACACCTCCCACAAGACTCTACTACAAACGGATCATGAGTTATGAAAGGGGGCGGGGCTAATGTGTAGGGGGCGGGGCTAACCATCCCCAATGAAACAGGCACTCTCTGCTGAGTGATATGACACCTCCCGCAAGACTCTACTATAAACGGTTCATGAGATATGAACGGGGGCGGGGCTAACGTCTTGGGGCGGGGCTATGAGTATAATTTTTCATATACATGTCATCAGTACTGGACCACCATCATACCTGAGAGATTTGGGGCAGATCGGACTATGTACAGTTGAGTTACAATAACTGCCTGTTTCATGGCGAATGGCTCAAAATGGACGCCACGCCACGTTCCGCTCGTTAAGTGAAAACTCACGATTTTAATAACTTTTCATCTTCAAGGTCTTAAGATGGTCCTGACCAAATTTCAAATCGATCTGATTAAATCTGTAGGAGGAGTTCGTTAAAGTACGCGGCCTATAAAATGCTAAAAGTGACATGAAATCCAATATGGCCGACTTCCGGGTGGGCGGAGCTAATGAAACCCAATGAGGAATATGTTTCAAATGATGAGTGGGATATGCATACCAAATTTCATGATTATCGGATCAACTTTGACAAAGTTAAAATTTCAACGCGTTAGGGGGCGCTATAGAGCCGGCTAAACACACTGAGCCTAATGGCTATATATTTAAATAAAGTTCACAGGTGTCTATCATCTTGCCAAATTTCATGAGTTTTCGAGTACCTAAAGGTATGTTCAAAATCTGAAAGACATAAGGGGGCGCTAGAGAGCCAACATGCCACGCCCAAGCAAAATTTCACCACTAAAATGAAGTAATTACTAGTTTGGATGTGTGTGTAAAGTTTCATAAATTTTTGTGCATCCTAAAGTCTTCAAATATGCGTTCGTAAATTCTAAAATCACGCAGGAAGTCCAACATGGCTGACTTCCTGTTTGCCGAAGAAATCTCAAAATCATTTAATCCAGGTATGAGGGCGTGAGCAATGACATACTTGAATTTCGTGAAGATCGAAGAAACTTTCTCTGAAAAACTGCGTACGTTAGGGGGCGCTATGGAGCCCTCTGGAGACACCCGAGCCCAGTCACTCCAGAACATTGAATTTCCCACCAGTTCTGACGCATACTCCACTTTTCGTGAGTTTTGGGGATGGCTAAGGTCGTCAAAAACGCGATCTTGCAGCGGAAAAAGAATAATAATAATCCCCAGAAAAACAATAGGTTCCTTGCACTTCGTGCCAGGACACCGTTGGGTCCTGGCACTTTCGTGCTCGGGCCCTAATTAAAGCTGCAAGCAGCGATGAACGGGCCCTCGCCCCTTGCGCGTCGGGGATGCTGGCGGGACGCCGACCGACGCGGCCGGGCACCGTGAAGCCGAAACTCTGACGAGCGCCACGACGCCTGCCGCAAGGCTCTACGACAAACGGTTCATGAGTTATGAAAGGGGGCGGGGCTAATGTGTAGGGGGCGGGCATAACCTTCACCAATGAAACAGGCACTCTCTGCTGAGTTATATGACACTTCCCACAAGACTCTACGACAAACGGATCACGAGTTATGAAAGGGGGCGGGGCTAATGTGTAGGGGGCGGGCATAACCTTCACCAATGAAACAGGCACTCTCTGCTGAGCGATATAACACCTCCCACAAGACTCTACGACAAACGGATCATGAGTAATGAAAGGGGGCGTGGCTAATGTGTAGGGGGCGGGCATAACCTTCACCAATGAAACAGGCACTCTCTGCTGAGTGATATGACACCTCCCACAAGACTCTACGACAAACGGATCATGAGTTATGAAAGGGGGCGGGGCTAATGTGTAGGGGGCGGGGATAACCTTCACCAATGAAACAGGCACTCTCTGCTGAGTGATATGACACCTCCCACAAGACTCTACGACAAACGGATCATGAGTTATGAAAGGGGGCGGGGCTAATGTGTAGGGGCCGTGGCTATGACTATATTTTTGCATTTACATATAATCAGGACTGGACCCTTATCATACCTGAGAAATTTGGGGCAGATCGGACTATGTACAGTTGAGTTAGGGTTAACCCACTCTCTGCTGAGTGATATGACACATCCCACAAGACTCTACTATAAACGGTTCATGAGTTATGAAAGGGGGCGGGGCTAACGTCTTAGGGCGGGGCTATGAGTATAATTTTTCATATACATGTCATCAGTACTGGAGCACCATCATACCTGAGAGATTTGGGGCAGATCGGACTATGTACAGTTGAGTTACAATAACTGGCGAATGGCTCAAAATGGCCGCCACGCTACGGTCCGATCGTTAAGTGGACACTCATCATTTTAATAACTTTTCATCTTCAAGGTCTTAAGATGGTCCTGACCAAATTTCAACTCCATCTGATCAAATCTGTAGGAGGAGTTCGTTAAAGTACGCGGCCAATAAAACTCAAAAATTGGGAAAATCGTACATAAAATCCAATATGGCCGACTTCCGGGTGGGCGGAGCTAATGAAACCCAATGAGGAATATGTTTCAAATGATGAGTGGGATATGCATACCAAATTTCATGATTATCGGATCAACTTTGACAAAGTTAAAATTTCAACGCGTTAGGGGGCGCTATAGAGCCGGCTAAACACACTGAGCCTAATGGCTATATATTTAAATAAAGTTCACAGGTGTCTATCATCTTGCCAAATTTCATGAGTTTTCGAGTACCTAAAGGTATGTTCAAAATCTGAAAGACATAAGGGGGCGCTAGAGAGCCAACATGCCACGCCCAAGCAAAATTTCACCACTAAAATGAAGTAATTACTAGTTTGGATGTGTGTGTAAAGTTTCATAAATTTTTGTGCATCCTAAAGTCTTCAAATATGCGTTCGTAAATTCTAAAATCACGCAGGAAGTCCAACATGGCTGACTTCCTGTTTGCCGAAGAAATCTCAAAATCATTTAATCCAGGTATGAGGGCGTGAGCAATGACATACTTGAATTTCGTGAAGATCGAAGAAACTTTCTCTGAAAAACTGCGTACGTTAGGGGGCGCTATGGAGCCCTCTGGAGACACCCGAGCCCAGTCACTCCAGAACATTGAATTTCCCACCAGTTCTGACGCATACTCCACTTTTCGTGAGTTTTGGGGATGGCTAAGGTCGTCAAAAACGCGATCTACCAGCGGAAAAAGAATAATAATTAAAGCTGCAAGCAGCGATGAACGGGCCCTCGCCCCTTGCGCGTCGAGGATGCTGGCGGGACGCCGACCGACGCGGCCGGGCACCGTGAAGCCGAAACTCTGACGAGCGCCACGACGCCTGCCGCAAGGCTCTACGACAGGCACTCTCTGCTGAGCGATATAACACCTCCCACAAGACTCTACGACAAACGGATCACGAGTTATGAAAGGGGGCGTGGCTAATGTGTAGGGGGCGGGCATAACTTTCACCAATGAAACAGGCACTCTCTGCTGAGTGATATGACACCCCCCACAAGACTCTACTACAAACGGATCATGAGTTATGAAAGGGGGCGGGGCTAATGTGTAGGGGGCGGGGCTAACCATCCCCAATGAAACAGGCACTCTCTGCTGAGTGATATGACACCTCCCGCAAGACTCTACTATAAACGGTTCATGAGATATGAAAGGGGGCGGGGCTAACGTCTTGGGGCGGGGCTATGAGTATAATTTTTCATATACATGTCATCAGTACTGGACCACCATCATACCTGAGAGATTTGGGGCAGATCGGACTATGTACAGTTGAGTTACAATAACTGCCTGTTTCATGGCGAATGGCTCAAAATGGACGCCACGCCACGTTCCGCTCGTTAAGTGAAAACTCACGATTTTAATAACTTTTCATCTTCAAGGTCTTAAGATGGTCCTGACCAAATTTCAAATCGATCTGATTAAATCTGTAGGAGGAGTTCGTTAAAGTACGCGGCCTATAAAATGCTAAAAGTGACATGAAATCCAATATGGCCGACTTCCGGGTGGGCGGAGCTAATGAAACCCAATGAGGAATATGTTTCAAATGATGAGTGGGATATGCATACCAAATTTCATGATTATCGGATCAACTTTGACAAAGTTAAAATTTCAACGCGTTAGGGGGCGCTATAGAGCCGGCTAAACACACTGAGCCTAATGGCTATATATTTAAATAAAGTTCACAGGTGTCTATCATCTTGCCAAATTTCATGAGTTTTCGAGTACCTAAAGGTATGTTCAAAATCTGAAAGACATAAGGGGGCGCTAGAGAGCCAACATGCCACGCCCAAGCAAAATTTCACCACTAAAATGAAGTAATTACTAGTTTGGATGTGTGTGTAAAGTTTCATAAATTTTTGTGCATCCTAAAGTCTTCAAATATGCGTTCGTAAATTCTAAAATCACGCAGGAAGTCCAACATGGCTGACTTCCTGTTTGCCGAAGAAATCTCAAAATCATTTAATCCAGGTATGAGGGCGTGAGCAATGACATACTTGAATTTCGTGAAGATCGAAGAAACTTTCTCTGAAAAACTGCGTACGTTAGGGGCGCTATGGAGCCCTCTGGAGACACCCGAGCCCAGTCACTCCAGAACATTGAATTTCCCACCAGTTCTGACGCATACTCCACTTTTCGTGAGTTTTGGGGATGGCTAAGGTCGTCAAAAACGCGATCTCGCAGCGGAAAAAGAATAATAATAATAATCCCCAGAAAAACAATAGGTTCCTTGCACTTCGTGCCAGGACACCGTTGGGTCCTGGCACTTTCGTGCTCGGGCCCTAATTAAAGCTGCAAGCAGCGATGAACGGGCCCTCGCCCCTTGCGCGTCGTGGGATGCTGGCGGGACGCCGACCGACGCGGCCGGGCACCGTGAAACCGAAACTCTGACGAGCGCCACGACGCCTGCCGCAAGGCTCTACGACAAGCGGTTCACAAGTTATGAAGGGGGGCGTGGCTAATGTGTAGGGGGCGGGCATAACCTTCACCAATGAAACAGGCACTCTCTGCTGAGCGATATAACACCTCCACAAGACTCTACGACAAACGGATCATGAGTAATGAAAGGGGGCGTGGCTAATGTGTAGGGGGCGGGCATAACCTTCACCAATGAAACAGGCACTCTCTGCTGAGTGATATGACACCTCCCACAAGACTCTACGACAAACGGATCATGAGTTATGAAAGGGGGCGGGGCTAATGTGTAGGGGGCGGGGATAACCTTCACCAATGAAACAGGCACTCTCTGCTGAGTGATATGACACCTCCCACAAGACTCTACGACAAACGGATCATGAGTTATGAAAGGGGGCGGGGCTAATGTGTAGGGGCCGTGGCTATGACTATATTTTTGCATTTACATATAATCAGGACTGGACCCTTATCATACCTGAGAAATTTGGGGCAGATCGGACTATGTACAGTTGAGTTAGGGTTAACCCACTCTCTGCTGAGTGATATGACACATCCCACAAGACTCTACTATAAACGGTTCATGAGTTATGAAAGGGGGCGGGGCTAACGTCTTAGGGCGGGGCTATGAGTATAATTTTTCATATACATGTCATCAGTACTGGAGCACCATCATACCTGAGAGATTTGGGGCAGATCGGACTATGTACAGTTGAGTTACAATAACTGGCGAATGGCTCAAAATGGCCGCCACGCTACGGTCCGATCGTTAAGTGGACACTCATCATTTTAATAACTTTTCATCTTCAAGGTCTTAAGATGGTCCTGACCAAATTTCAACTCCATCTGATCAAATCTGTAGGAGGAGTTCGTTAAAGTACGCGGCCAATAAAACTCAAAAATTGGGAAAATCGTACATAAAATCCAATATGGCCGACTTCTGGGTGGGCGGGGCTTATGAAACCCAATGAGGAATATGTTTCAAATGATGAGTGGGATATGCATACCAAATTTCATGAATATCGGATCAACTTTGACAAAGTTAAAATTTCAACGCGTTAGGGGGCGCTATAGAGCCGGCTAAACACACTGAGCCTAATGGCTATACAGTTACATAAAGTTCACAGGTGTCTATCATTTTGCCAAATTTTATGAGATTCCGAGTACCTAAAGGTATGTTCAAAATCTGAAAGACATAAGGGGGCGCTAGAGAGCCAACATGCCACGCCCAAGCAAAATTTCACCACTAAAATGAAGTAATTACTAGTTTGGATGTGTGTGTAAAGTTTCATAAATTTTTGTGCATCCTAAAGTCTTCAAATATGCGTTCGTAAATTCTAAAATCACGCAGGAAGTCCAACATGGCTGACTTCCTGTTTGCCGAAGAAATCTCAAAATCATTTAATCCAGGTATGAGGGCGTGAGCAATGACATACTTGAATTTCGTGAAGATCGAAGAAACTTTCTCTGAAAAACTGCGTACGTTAGGGGGCGCTATGGAGCCCTCTGGAGACACCCGAGCCCAGTCACTCCAGAACATTGAATTTCCCACCAGTTCTGACGCATACTCCACTTTTCGTGAGTTTTGGGGATGGCTAAGGTCGTCAAAAACGCGATCTTGCAGCGGAAAAAGAATAATAATAATAATAATAATAATCCCCAGAAAAACAATAGGTTCCTTGCACTTCGTGCCAGGACACCGTTGGGTCCTGGCACTTTCGTGCTCGGGCCCTAATTAAAGCTGCAAGCAGCGATGAACGGGCCCTCGCCCCTTGCGCGTCGGGGATGCTGGCGGGACGCCGACCGACGCGGCCGGGCACCGTGAAGCCGAAACTCTGACGAGCGCCACGACGCCTGCCGCAAGGCTCTACGACAAACGGTTCATGAGTTATGAAAGGGGGCGTGGCTAATGTGTAGGGGGCGGGCATAACCTTCACCAATGAAACAGGCACTCTCTGCTGAGCGATATAACACCTCCCACAAGACTCTACGACAAACGGATCATGAGTAATGAAAGGGGGCGTGGCTAATGTGTAGGGGGCGGGCATAACCTTCACCAATGAAACAGGCACTCTCTGCTGAGTGATATGACACCTCCCACAAGACTCTACGACAAACGGATCATGAGTTATGAAAGGGGGCGGGGCTAATGTGTAGGGGGCGGGGATAACCTTCACCAATGAAACAGGCACTCTCTGCTGAGTGATATGACACCTCCCACAAGACTCTACGACAAACGGATCATGAGTTATGAAAGGGGGCGGGGCTAATGTGTAGGGGCCGTGGCTATGACTATATTTTTGCATTTACATATAATCAGGACTGGACCCTTATCATACCTGAGAAATTTGGGGCAGATCGGACTATGTACAGTTGAGTTAGGGTTAACCCACTCTCTGCTGAGTGATATGACACATCCCACAAGACTCTACTATAAACGGTTCATGAGTTATGAAAGGGGGCGGGGCTAACGTCTTAGGGCGGGGCTATGAGTATAATTTTTCATATACATGTCATCAGTACTGGAGCACCATCATACCTGAGAGATTTGGGGCAGATCGGACTATGTACAGTTGAGTTACAATAACTGGCGAATGGCTCAAAATGGCCGCCACGCTACGGTCCGATCGTTAAGTGGACACTCATCATTTTAATAACTTTTCATCTTCAAGGTCTTAAGATGGTCCTGACCAAATTTCAACTCCATCTGATCAAATCTGTAGGAGGAGTTCGTTAAAGTACGCGGCCAATAAAACTCAAAAATTGGGAAAATCGTACATAAATCCAATATGGCCGACTTCCGGGTGGGCGGAGCTAATGAAACCCAATGAGGAATATGTTTCAAATGATGAGTGGGATATGCATACCAAATTTCATGATTATCGGATCAACTTTGACAAAGTTAAAATTTCAACGCGTTAGGGGGCGCTATAGAGCCGGCTAAACACACTGAGCCTAATGGCTATATATTTAAATAAAGTTCACAGGTGTCTATCATCTTGCCAAATTTCATGAGTTTTCGAGTACCTAAAGGTATGTTCAAAATCTGAAAGACATAAGGGGGCGCTAGAGAGCCAACATGCCACGCCCAAGCAAAATTTCACCACTAAAATGAAGTAATTACTAGTTTGGATGTGTGTGTAAAGTTTCATAAATTTTTGTGCATCCTAAAGTCTTCAAATATGCGTTCGTAAATTCTAAAATCACGCAGGAAGTCCAACATGGCTGACTTCCTGTTTGCCGAAGAAATCTCAAAATCATTTAATCCAGGTATGAGGGCGTGAGCAATGACATACTTGAATTTCGTGAAGATCGAAGAAACTTTCTCTGAAAAACTGCGTACGTTAGGGGGCGCTATGGAGCCCTCTGGAGACACCCGAGCCCAGTCACTCCAGAACATTGAATTTCCCACCAGTTCTGACGCATACTCCACTTTTCGTGAGTTTTGGGGATGGCTAAGGTCGTCAAAAACGCGATCTTGCAGCGGAAAAAGAATAATAATAATCCCCAGAAAAACAATAGGTTCCTTGCACTTCGTGCCAGGACACCGTTGGGTCCTGGCACTTTCGTGCTCGGGCCCTAATTAAAGCTGCAAGCAGCGATGAACGGGCCCTCGCCCCTTGCGCGTCGAGGATGCTGGCGGGACGCCGACCGACGCGGCCGGGCACCGTGAAGCCGAAACTCTGACGAGCGCCACGACGCCTGCCGCAAGGCTCTACGACAGGCACTCTCTGCTGAGCGATATAACACCTCCCACAAGACTGTACGACAAACGGATCACGAGTTATGAAAGGGGGCGTGGCTAATGTGTAGGGGGCGGGCATAACTTTCACCAATGAAACAGGCACTCTCTGCTGAGTGATATGACACCCCCCACAAGACTCTACTACAAACGGATCATGAGTTATGAAAGGGGCGGGGCTAATGTGTAGGGGGCGGGGCTAACCATCCCCAATGAAACAGGCACTCTCTGCTGAGTGATATGACACCTCCCGCAAGACTCTACTATAAACGGTTCATGAGATATGAAAGGGGGCGGGGCTAACGTCTTGGGGCGGGGCTATGAGTATAATTTTTCATATACATGTCATCAGTACTGGACCACCATCATACCTGAGAGATTTGGGGCAGATCGGACTATGTACAGTTGAGTTACAATAACTGCCTGTTTCATGGCGAATGGCTCAAAATGGACGCCACGCCACGTTCCGCTCGTTAAGTGAAAACTCACGATTTTAATAACTTTTCATCTTCAAGGTCTTAAGATGGTCCTGACCAAATTTCAAATCGATCTGATTAAATCTGTAGGAGGAGTTCGTTAAAGTACGCGGCCTATAAAATGCTAAAAGTGACATGAAATCCAATATGGCCGACTTCCGGGTGGGCGGAGCTAATGAAACCCAATGAGGAATATGTTTCAAATGATGAGTGGGATATGCATACCAAATTTCATGATTATCGGATCAACTTTGACAAAGTTAAAATTTCAACGCGTTAGGGGGCGCTATAGAGCCGGCTAAACACACTGAGCCTAATGGCTATATATTTAAATAAAGTTCACAGGTGTGTATCATCTTGCCAAATTTCATGAGTTTTCGAGTACCTAAAGGTATGTTCAAAATCTGAAAGACATAAGGGGGCGCTAGAGAGCCAACATGCCACGCCCAAGCAAAATTTCACCACTAAAATGAAGTAATTACTAGTTTGGATGTGTGTGTAAAGTTTCATAAATTTTTGTGCATCCTAAAGTCTTCAAATATGCGTTCGTAAATTCTAAAATCACGCAGGAAGTCCAACATGGCTGACTTCCTGTTTGCCGAAGAAATCTCAAAATCATTTAATCCAGGTATGAGGGCGTGAGCAATGACATACTTGAATTTCGTGAAGATCGAAGAAACTTTCTCTGAAAAACTGCGTACGTTAGGGGGCGCTATGGAGCCCTCTGGAGACACCCGAGCCCAGTCACTCCAGAACATTGAATTTCCCACCAGTTCTGACGCATACTCCACTTTTCGTGAGTTTTGGGGATGGCTAAGGTCGTCAAAAACGCGATCTACCAGCGGAAAAAGAATAATAATTAAAGCTGCAAGCAGCGATGAACGGGCCCTCGCCCCTTGCGCGTCGAGGATGCTGGCGGGACGCCGACCGACGCGGCCGGGCACCGTGAAGCCGAAACTCTGACGAGCGCCACGACGCCTGCCGCAAGGCTCTACGACAGGCACTCTCTGCTGAGCGATATAACACCTCCCACAAGACTCTACGACAAACGGATCACGAGTTATGAAAGGGGGCGTGGCTAATGTGTAGGGGGCGGGCATAACTTTCACCAATGAAACAGGCACTCTCTGCTGAGTGATATGACACCCCCCACAAGACTCTACTACAAACGGATCATGAGTTATGAAAGGGGGCGGGGCTAATGTGTAGGGGGCGGGGCTAACCATCCCCAATGAAACAGGCACTCTCTGCTGAGTGATATGACACCTCCCGCAAGACTCTACTATAAACGGTTCATGAGATATGAAAGGGGGCGGGGCTAACGTCTTGGGGCGGGGCTATGAGTATAATTTTTCATATACATGTCATCAGTACTGGACCACCATCATACCTGAGAGATTTGGGGCAGATCGGACTATGTACAGTTGAGTTACAATAACTGCCTGTTTCATGGCGAATGGCTCAAAATGGACGCCACGCCACGTTCCGCTCGTTAAGTGAAAACTCACGATTTTAATAACTTTTCATCTTCAAGGTCTTAAGATGGTCCTGACCAAATTTCAAATCGATCTGATTAAATCTGTAGGAGGAGTTCGTTAAAGTACGCGGCCTATAAAATGCTAAAAGTGACATGAAATCCAATATGGCCGACTTCCGGGTGGGCGGAGCTAATGAAACCCAATGAGGAATATGTTTCAAATGATGAGTGGGATATGCATACCAAATTTCATGATTATCGGATCAACTTTGACAAAGTTAAAATTTCAACGCGTTAGGGGGCGCTATAGAGCCGGCTAAACACACTGAGCCTAATGGCTATATATTTAAATAAAGTTCACAGGTGTCTATCATCTTGCCAAATTTCATGAGTTTTCGAGTACCTAAAGGTATGTTCAAAATCTGAAAGACATAAGGGGGCGCTAGAGAGCCAACATGCCACGCCCAAGCAAAATTTCACCACTAAAATGAAGTAATTACTAGTTTGGATGTGTGTGTAAAGTTTCATAAATTTTTGTGCATCCTAAAGTCTTCAAATATGCGTTCGTAAATTCTAAAATCACGCAGGAAGTCCAACATGGCTGACTTCCTGTTTGCCGAAGAAATCTCAAAATCATTTAATCCAGGTATGAGGGCGTGAGCAATGACATACTTGAATTTCGTGAAGATCGAAGAAACTTTCTCTGAAAAACTGCGTACGTTAGGGGGCGCTATGGAGCCCTCTGGAGACACCCGAGCCCAGTCACTCCAGAACATTGAATTTCCCACCAGTTCTGACGCATACTCCACTTTTCGTGAGTTTTGGGGATGGCTAAGGTCGTCAAAAACGCGATCTCGCAGCGGAAAAAGAATAATAATAATAATCCCCAGAAAAACAATAGGTTCCTTGCACTTCGTGCCAGGACACCGTTGGGTCCTGGCACTTTCGTGCTCGGGCCCTAATAATAATTAAAGCTGCAAGCAGCGATGAACGGGCCCTCGCCCCTTGCGCGTCGAGGATGCTGGCGGGACGCCGACCGACGCGGCCGGGCACCGTGAAGCCGAAACTCTGACGAGCGCCACGACGCCTGCCGCAAGGCTCTACGACAGGCACTCTCTGCTGAGCGATATAACACCTCCCACAAGACTCTACGACAAACGGATCACGAGTTATGAAAGGGGGCGTGGCTAATGTGTAGGGGGCGGGCATAACTTTCACCAATGAAACAGGCACTCTCTGCTGAGTGATATGACACCCCCCACAAGACTCTACTACAAACGGATCATGAGTTATGAAAGGGGGCGGGGCTAATGTGTAGGGGGCGGGGCTAACCATCCCCAATGAAACAGGCACTCTCTGCTGAGTGATATGACACCTCCCGCAAGACTCTACTATAAACGGTTCATGAGATATGAAAGGGGGCGGGGCTAACGTCTTGGGGCGGGGCTATGAGTATAATTTTTCATATACATGTCATCAGTACTGGACCACCATCATACCTGAGAGATTTGGGGCAGATCGGACTATGTACAGTTGAGTTACAATAACTGCCTGTTTCATGGCGAATGGCTCAAAATGGACGCCACGCCACGTTCCGCTCGTTAAGTGAAAACTCACGATTTTAATAACTTTTCATCTTCAAGGTCTTAAGATGGTCCTGACCAAATTTCAAATCGATCTGATTAAATCTGTAGGAGGAGTTCGTTAAAGTACGCGGCCTATAAAATGCTAAAAGTGACATGAAATCCAATATGGCCGACTTCCGGGTGGGCGGAGCTAATGAAACCCAATGAGGAATATGTTTCAAATGATGAGTGGGATATGCATACCAAATTTCATGATTATCGGATCAACTTTGACAAAGTTAAAATTTCAACGCGTTAGGGGGCGCTATAGAGCCGGCTAAACACACTGAGCCTAATGGCTATATATTTAAATAAAGTTCACAGGTGTCTATCATCTTGCCAAATTTCATGAGTTTTCGAGTACCTAAAGGTATGTTCAAAATCTGAAAGACATAAGGGGGCGCTAGAGAGCCAACATGCCACGCCCAAGCAAAATTTCACCACTAAAATGAAGTAATTACTAGTTTGGATGTGTGTGTAAAGTTTCATAAATTTTTGTGCATCCTAAAGTCTTCAAATATGCGTTCGTAAATTCTAAAATCACGCAGGAAGTCCAACATGGCTGACTTCCTGTTTGCCGAAGAAATCTCAAAATCATTTAATCCAGGTATGAGGGCGTGAGCAATGACATACTTGAATTTCGTGAAGATCGAAGAAACTTTCTCTGAAAAACTGCGTACGTTAGGGGGCGCTATGGAGCCCTCTGGAGACACCCGAGCCCAGTCACTCCAGAACATTGAATTTCCCACCAGTTCTGACGCATACTCCACTTTTCGTGAGTTTTGGGGATGGCTAAGGTCGTCAAAAACGCGATCTCGCAGCGGAAAAAGAATAATAATTAAAGCTGCAAGCAGCGATGAACGGGCCCTCGCCCCTTGCGCGTCGAGGATGCTGGCGGGACGCCGACCGACGCGGCCGGGCACCGTGAAGCCGAAACTCTGACGAGCGCCACGACGCCTGCCGCAAGGCTCTACGACAAGCGGTTAACAAGTTATGAAGGGGGGCGTGGCTAATGTGTAGGGGGCGGGCATAACCTTCACCAATGAAACAGGCACTCTCTGCTGAGCGATATAACACCTCCCACAAGACTCTACGACAAACGGATCATGAGTAATGAACGGGGGCGTGGCTAATGTGTAGGGGGCGGGCATAACCTTCACCAATGAAACAGGCACTCTCTGCTGAGTGATATGACACCTCCCACAAGACTCTACGACAAACGGATCATGAGTTATGAAAGGGGGCGGGGCTAATGTGTAGGGGGCGGGGATAACCTTCACCAATGAAACAGGCACTCTCTGCTGAGTGATATGACACCTCCCACAAGACTCTACGACAAACGGATCATGAGTTATGAAAGGGGGCGGGGCTAATGTGTAGGGGCCGTGGCTATGACTATATTTTTGCATTTACATATAATCAGGACTGGACCCTTATCATACCTGAGAAATTTGGGGCAGATCGGACTATGTACAGTTGAGTTAGGGTTAACCCACTCTCTGCTGAGTGATATGACACATCCCACAAGACTCTACTATAAACGGTTCATGAGTTATGAAAGGGGGCGGGGCTAACGTCTTAGGGCGGGGCTATGAGTATAATTTTTCATATACATGTCATCAGTACTGGAGCACCATCATACCTGAGAGATTTGGGGCAGATCGGACTATGTACAGTTGAGTTACAATAACTGGCGAATGGCTCAAAATGGCCGCCACGCTACGGTCCGATCGTTAAGTGGACACTCATCATTTTAATAACTTTTCATCTTCAAGGTCTTAAGATGGTCCTGACCAAATTTCAACTCCATCTGATCAAATCTGTAGGAGGAGTTCGTTAAAGTACGCGGCCAATAAAACTCAAAAATTGGGAAAATCGTACATAAAATCCAATATGGCCGACTTCTGGGTGGGCGGGGCTTATGAAACCCAATGAGGAATATGTTTCAAATGATGAGTGGGATATGCATACCAAATTTCATGAATATCGGATCAACTTTGACAAAGTTAAAATTTCAACGCGTTAGGGGGCGCTATAGAGCCGGCTAAACACACTGAGCCTAATGGCTATACAGTTACATAAAGTTCACAGGTGTCTATCATTTTGCCAAATTTTATGAGATTCCGAGTACCTAAAGGTATGTTCAAAATCTGAAAGACATAAGGGGGCGCTAGAGAGCCAACATGCCACGCCCAAGCAAAATTTCACCACTAAAATGAAGTAATTACTAGTTTGGATGTGTGTGTAAAGTTTCATAAATTTTTGTGCATCCTAAAGTCTTCAAATATGCGTTCGTAAATTCTAAAATCACGCAGGAAGTCCAACATGGCTGACTTCCTGTTTGCCGAAGAAATCTCAAAATCATTTAATCCAGGTATGAGGGCGTGAGCAATGACATACTTGAATTTCGTGAAGATCGAAGAAACTTTCTCTGAAAAACTGCGTACGTTAGGGGGCGCTATGGAGCCCTCTGGAGACACCCGAGCCCAGTCACTCCAGAACATTGAATTTCCCACCAGTTCTGACGCATACTCCACTTTTCGTGAGTTTTGGGGATGGCTAAGGTCGTCAAAAACGCGATCTTGCAGCGGAAAAAGAATAATAATAATAATAATAATAATAATCCCCAGAAAAACAATAGGTTCCTTGCACTTCGTGCCAGGACACCGTTGGGTCCTGGCACTTTCGTGCTCGGGCCCTAATAATAATCCCCAGAAAAACAATAGGTTCCTTGCACTTCGTGCCAGGACACCGTTGGGTCCTGGCACTTTCGTGCTCGGGCCCTAATTAAAGCTGCAAGCAGCGATGAACGGGCCCTCGCCCCTTGCGCGTCGAGGATGCTGGCGGGACGCCGACCGACGCGGCCGGGCACCGTGAAGCCGAAACTCTGACGAGCGCCACGACGCCTGCCGCAAGGCTCTACGACAGGCACTCTCTGCTGAGCGATATAACACCTCCCACAAGACTCTACGACAAACGGATCACGAGTTATGAAAGGGGGCGTGGCTAATGTGTAGGGGGCGGGCATAACTTTCACCAATGAAACAGGCACTCTCTGCTGAGTGATATCCCACCCCCCACAAGACTCTACTACAACCGCATCATGAGTTATGAACGGGGGCGGGGCTAATGTGTCGGGGGCGGGGCTAACCATCCCCAATGAAACAGGCACTCTCTGCTGAGTGATATGACACCTCCCGCAAGACTCTACTATAAACGGTTCATGAGATATGAAAGGGGGCGGGGCTAACGTCTTGGGGCGGGGCTATGAGTATAATTTTTCATATACATGTCATCAGTACTGGACCACCATCATACCTGAGAGATTTGGGGCAGATCGGACTATGTACAGTTGAGTTACAATAACTGCCTGTTTCATGGCGAATGGCTCAAAATGGACGCCACGCCACGTTCCGCTCGTTAAGTGAAAACTCACGATTTTAATAACTTTTCATCTTCAAGGTCTTAAGATGGTCCTGACCAAATTTCAAATCGATCTGATTAAATCTGTAGGAGGAGTTCGTTAAAGTACGCGGCCTATAAAATGCTAAAAGTGACATGAAATCCAATATGGCCGACTTCCGGGTGGGCGGAGCTAATGAAACCCAATGAGGAATATGTTTCAAATGATGAGTGGGATATGCATACCAAATTTCATGATTATCGGATCAACTTTGACAAAGTTAAAATTTCAACGCGTTAGGTGGCGCTATAGAGCCGGCTAAACACACTGAGCCTAATGGCTATATATTTAAATAAAGTTCACAGGTGTCTATCATCTTGCCAAATTTCATGAGTTTTCGAGTACCTAAAGGTATGTTCAAAATCTGAAAGACATAAGGGGGCGCTAGAGAGCCAACATGCCACGCCCAAGCAAAATTTCACCACTAAAATGAAGTAATTACTAGTTTGGATGTGTGTGTAAAGTTTCATAAATTTTTGTGCATCCTAAAGTCTTCAAATATGCGTTCGTAAATTCTAAAATCACGCAGGAAGTCCAACATGGCTGACTTCCTGTTTGCCGAAGAAATCTCAAAATCATTTAATCCAGGTATGAGGGCGTGAGCAATGACATACTTGAATTTCGTGAAGATCGAAGAAACTTTCTCTGAAAAACTGCGTACGTTAGGGGGCGCTATGGAGCCCTCTGGAGACACCCGAGCCCAGTCACTCCAGAACATTGAATTTCCCACCAGTTCTGACGCATACTCCACTTTTCGTGAGTTTTGGGGATGGCTAAGGTCGTCAAAAACGCGATCTACCAGCGGAAAAAGAATAATAATAATAATCCCCAGAAAAACAATAGGTTCCTTGCACTTCGTGCCAGGACACCGTTGGGTCCTGGCACTTTCGTGCTCGGGCCCTAATTAAAGCTGCAAGCAGCGATGAACGGGCCCTCGCCCCTTGCGCGTCGAGGATGCTGGCGGGACGCCGACCGACGCGGCCGGGCACCGTGAAGCCGAAACTCTGACGAGCGCCACGACGCCTGCCGCAAGGCTCTACGACAGGCACTCTCTGCTGAGCGATATAACACCTCCCACAAGACTCTACGACAAACGGATCACGAGTTATGAAAGGGGGCGTGGCTAATGTGTAGGGGGCGGGCATAACTTTCACCAATGAAACAGGCACTCTCTGCTGAGTGATATGACACCTCCCACAAGACTCTACGACAAACGGATCATGAGTTATGAAAGGGGGCGGGGCTAATGTGTAGGGGGCGGGCCTAACCATCCCCAATGAAACAGGCACTCTCTGCTGAGTGATATGACACCTCCCGCAAGACTCTACTATAAACGGTTCATGAGATATGAAAGGGGGCGGGGCTAACGTCTTGGGGCGGGGCTATGAGTATAATTTTTCATATACATGTCATCAGTACTGGAGCACCATCATACCTGAGAAATCTGGGGCAGATCGGACTATGTACAGTTGAGTTACAATAACTGCCTGTTTCATGGCGAATGGCTCAAAATGGCCGCCACGCTACGGTCCGATCGTTAAGTGGACACTCATCATTTTAATAACTTTTCATCTTCAAGGTCTTAAGATGGTCCTGACCAAATTTCAACTCCATCTGATCAAATCTGTAGGAGGAGTTCGTTAAAGTACGCGGCCTATAAAACGCTAAAAGTGACATGAAATCCAATATGGCCGACTTCCGGGTGGGCGGAGCTAATGAAACCCAATGAGGAATATGTTTCCACTGATGAGTGGGATATGCATACCAAATTTCATGAATATCGGATCAACTTTGACAAAGTTAAAATTTCAACGCGCTAGGGGGCGCTATAGAGCCGGCTAAACACACTGAGCCTAATGGCTTTACAGTTACATAAAGTTCACAGGTGTCTATCATTTTGCCAAATTTTATGAGATTCCGAGTACCTAAAGGTATGTTCAAAATCTGAAAGACATAAGGGGGCGCTAGAGAGCCAACATGCCACGCCCAAGCAAAATTTCACCACTAAAATGAAGTAATTACTAGTTTGGATGTGTGTGTAAAGTTTCATAAATTTTTGTGCATCCTAAAGTCTTCAAATATGCGTTCGTAAATTCTAAAATCACGCAGGAAGTCCAACATGGCTGACTTCCTGTTTGCCGAAGAAATCTCAAAATCATTTAATCCAGGTATGAGGGCGTGAGCAATGACATACTTGAATTTCGTGAAGATCGAAGAAACTTTCTCTGAAAAACTGCGTACGTTAGGGGGCGCTATGGAGCCCTCTGGAGACACCCGAGCCCAGTCACTCCAGAACATTGAATTTCCCACCAGTTCTGACGCATACTCCACTTTTCGTGAGTTTTGGGGATGGCTAAGGTCGTCAAAAACGCGATCTTGCAGCGGAAAAAGAATAATAATTAAAGCTGCAAGCAGCGATGAACGGGCCCTCGCCCCTTGCGCGTCGAGGATGCTGGCGGGACGCCGACCGACGCGGCCGGGCACCGTGAAGCCGAAACTCTGACGAGCGCCACGACGCCTGCCGCAAGGCTCTACGACAGGCACTCTCTGCTGAGCGATATAACACCTCCCACAAGACTCTACGACAAACGGATCACGAGTTATGAAAGGGGGCGTGGCTAATGTGTAGGGGGCGGGCATAACTTTCACCAATGAAACAGGCACTCTCTGCTGAGTGATATGACACCCCCCACAAGACTCTACTACAAACGGATCATGAGTTATGAAAGGGGGCGGGGCTAATGTGTAGGGGGCGGGGCTAACCATCCCCAATGAAACAGGCACTCTCTGCTGAGTGATATGACACCTCCCGCAAGACTCTACTATAAACGGTTCATGAGATATGAAAGGGGGCGGGGCTAACGTCTTGGGGCGGGGCTATGAGTATAATTTTTCATATACATGTCATCAGTACTGGACCACCATCATACCTTAGAGATTTGGGGCAGATCGGACTATGTACAGTTGAGTTACAATAACTGCCTGTTTCATGGCGAATGGCTCAAAATGGACGCCACGCCACGTTCCGCTCGTTAAGTGAAAACTCACGATTTTAATAACTTTTCATCTTCAAGGTCTTAAGATGGTCCTGACCAAATTTCAAATCGATCTGATTAAATCTGTAGGAGGAGTTCGTTAAAGTACGCGGCCTATAAAATGCTAAAAGTGACATGAAATCCAATATGGCCGACTTCCGGGTGGGCGGAGCTAATGAAACCCAATGAGGAATATGTTTCAAATGATGAGTGGGATATGCATACCAAATTTCATGATTATCGGATCAACTTTGACAAAGTTAAAATTTCAACGCGTTAGGGGGCGCTATAGAGCCGGCTAAACACACTGAGCCTAATGGCTATATATTTAAATAAAGTTCACAGGTGTGTATCATCTTGCCAAATTTCATGAGTTTTCGAGTACCTAAAGGTATGTTCAAAATCTGAAAGACATAAGGGGGCGCTAGAGAGCCAACATGCCACGCCCAAGCAAAATTTCACCACTAAAATGAAGTAATTACTAGTTTGGATGTGTGTGTAAAGTTTCATAAATTTTTGTGCATCCTAAAGTCTTCAAATATGCGTTCGTAAATTCTAAAATCACGCAGGAAGTCCAACATGGCTGACTTCCTGTTTGCCGAAGAAATCTCAAAATCATTTAATCCAGGTATGAGGGCGTGAGCAATGACATACTTGAATTTCGTGAAGATCGAAGAAACTTTCTCTGAAAAACTGCGTACGTTAGGGGGCGCTATGGAGCCCTCTGGAGACACCCGAGCCCAGTCACTCCAGAACATTGAATTTCCCACCAGTTCTGACGCATACTCCACTTTTCGTGAGTTTTGGGGATGGCTAAGGTCGTCAAAAACGCGATCTTGCAGCGGAAAAAGAATAATAATTAAAGCTGCAAGCAGCGATGAACGGGCCCTCGCCCCTTGCGCGTCGAGGATGCTGGCGGGACGCCGACCGACGCGGCCGGGCACCGTGAAGCCGAAACTCTGACGAGCACCACGACGCCTGCCGCAAGGCTCTACGACAGGCACTCTCTGCTGAGCGATATAACACCTCCCACAAGACTCTACGACAAACGGATCACGAGTTATGAAAGGGGGCGTGGCTAATGTGTAGGGGGCGGGCATAACTTTCACCAATGAAACAGGCACTCTCTGCTGAGTGATATGACACCACCCACAAGACTCTACTACAAACGGTTCATGAGATATGAAAGGGGGCGGGGCTAATGTGTAGGGGCGGGGCTAACCATCCCCAATGAAACAGGCACTCTCTGCTGAGTGATATGACACCTCCCGCAAGACTCTACTATAAACGGTTCATGAGATATGAAAGGGGGCGGGGCTAACGTCTTGGGGCGGGGCTATGAGTATAATTTTTCATATACATGTCATCAGTACTGGACCACCATCATACCTGAGAGATTTGGGGCAGATCGGACTATGTACAGTTGAGTTACAATAACTGCCTGTTTCATGGCGAATGGCTCAAAATGGACGCCACGCCACGTTCCGCTCGTTAAGTGAAAACTCACGATTTTAATAACTTTTCATCTTCAAGGTCTTAAGATGGTCCTGACCAAATTTCAAATCGATCTGATTAAATCTGTAGGAGGAGTTCGTTAAAGTACGCGGCCTATAAAATGCTAAAAGTGACATGAAATCCAATATGGCCGACTTCCGGGTGGGCGGAGCTAATGAAACCCAATGAGGAATATGTTTCAAATGATGAGTGGGATATGCATACCAAATTTCATGATTATCGGATCAACTTTGACAAAGTTAAAATTTCAACGCGTTAGGGGGCGCTATAGAGCCGGCTAAACACACTGAGCCTAATGGCTATATATTTAAATAAAGTTCACAGGTGTCTATCATCTTGCCAAATTTCATGAGTTTTCGAGTACCTAAAGGTATGTTCAAAATCTGAAAGACATAAGGGGGCGCTAGAGAGCCAACATGCCACGCCCAAGCAAAATTTCACCACTAAAATGAAGTAATTACTAGTTTGGATGTGTGTGTAAAGTTTCATAAATTTTTGTGCATCCTAAAGTCTTCAAATATGCGTTCGTAAATTCTAAAATCACGCAGGAAGTCCAACATGGCTGACTTCCTGTTTGCCGAAGAAATCTCAAAATCATTTAATCCAGGTATGAGGGCGTGAGCAATGACATACTTGAATTTCGTGAAGATCGAAGAAACTTTCTCTGAAAAACTGCGTACGTTAGGGGGCGCTATGGAGCCCTCTGGAGACACCCGAGCCCAGTCACTCCAGAACATTGAATTTCCCACCAGTTCTGACGCATACTCCACTTTTCGTGAGTTTTGGGGATGGCTAAGGTTGTCAAAAACGCGATCTTGCAGCGGAAAAAGAATAATAATAATAATCCCCAGAAAAACAATAGGTTCCTTGCACTTCGTGCCAGGACACCGTTGGGTCCTGGCACTTTCGTGCTCGGGCCCTAATAATCCCCAGAAAAACAATAGGTTCCTTGCACTTCGTGCCAGGACACCGTTGGGTCCTGGCACTTTCGTGCTCGGGCCCTAATAATAATAATAATAATAATCCCCAGAAAAACAATAGGTTCCTTGCACTTCGTGCCAGGACACCGTTGGGTCCTGGCACTTTCGTGCTCGGGCCCTAATAATAATCCCCAGAAAAACAATAGGTTCCTTGCACTTCGTGCCAGGACACCGTTGGGTCCTGGCACTTTCGTGCTCGGGCCCTAATAATAATCCCCAGAAAAACAATAGGTTCCTTGCACTTCGTGCCAGGACACCGTTGGGTCCTGGCACTTTCGTGCTCGGGCCCTAATAATGATAAT